>NC_069500.1:1017752109-1017837109 GCF_027579735.1 Bombina bombina | reverse complement strand
AAAATGATGACCAAGATGATTCCTCAAGTGAGGGGAGTAAACATGGTACTGCATCATCCCCTCCTTCGTCTACACCAGTCTTGCCCACACAGGAGGCCCCTAGTACATCTAGTGCGCCAATACTCCTTACTATGCAACAATTAACGGCTGTAATGGATAATTCTATCAAAAACATTTTAGCCAAAATGCCCACTTATCAGCGAAAGCGCGACTGCTCTGTTTTAGAAAATACTGAAGAGCATGAGGACGCTGATGATATTGGTTCTGAAGTGCCCCTACACCAGTCTGAGGGGGCCAGGGAGGTTTTGTCTGAGGGAGAAATTTCAGATTCAGGGAAAATTTCTCAACAAGCTGAACCTGATGTGATTACATTTAAATTTAAATTGGAACATCTCCGCGCCCTGCTTAAGGAGGTGTTATCTACTCTGGATGATTGTGAGAATTTGGTCATTCCAGAGAAATTATGTAAAATGGACAAGTTCCTAGAGGTCCCGGGGCCCCCCGAAGCTTTTCCTATACCCAAGCGGGTGGCGGACATTGTAAATAAAGAATGGGAAAGGCCCGGTATACCTTTCGTCCCTCCCCCTATATTTAAGAAATTGTTTCCTATGGTCGACCCCAGAAAGGACTTATGGCAGACAGTCCCCAAGGTCGAGGGGGCGGTTTCTACTCTAAACAAACGCACCACTATACCTATAGAAGATAGTTGTGCTTTCAAAGATCCTATGGATAAAAAATTAGAGGGTTTGCTTAAAAAGATGTTTGTTCAGCAAGGTTACCTTCTACAACCAATAAAGATTCTTCTTATGAGGAGATTTTGGACAGAATTCATGCTCTCAAATTGGCTAACTCTTTCACCCTAGACGCCACTTTGCAATTGGCTAGATTAGCGGCGAAAAATTCTGGGTTTGATATTGTGGCGCGCAGAGCGCTTTGGCTAAAATCTTGGTCAGCGGATGCGTCTTCCAAGAACAAATTGCTTAACATTCCTTTCAAGGGGAAAACGCTGTTTGGCCCTGACTTGAAAGAGATTATTTCTGATATCACTGGGGGCAAGGGCCACGCCCTTCCTCAGGATAGGTCTTTCAAGGCCAAAAATAAACCTAATTTTCGTCCCTTTCGCGGAAACGGACCAGCCCCAAGTGCTACGTCCTCTAAGCAAGAGGGTAATACTTCTCAAGCCAAGCCAGCCTGGAGGCCAATGCAAGGCTGGAACAAAGGAAAGCAGGCCAAGAAACCTGCCACTGCTACCAAGACAGCATGAGATGTTGGCCCCCGATCCGGGACCAGATCTGGTGGGGGGCAGACTCTCTCTCTTCGCTCAGGCTTGGGAAAGAGATGTTCTGGATCCTTGGGCGCTAGAAATAGTCTCCCAGGGTTATCTTCTGGAATTCAAGGGGCTTCCCCCAAGGGGGAGGTTCCACAGGTCTCAATTGTCTTCAGACCACATAAAAAAACAGGCATTCTTACATTGTGTAGAAGACCTGTTAAAAATGGGAGTGATTCATCCTGTTCCATTAGGAGAACAAGGGATGGGGTTCTACTCCAATCTGTTCGTGGTTCCCAAAAAAGAGGGAACATTCAGACCAATCTTAGATCTCAAGATCCTAAACAAGTTTCTCAAGGTTCCATCATTCAAAATGGAAACCATTCGAACAATTCTTCCTTCCATCCAGGAAGGTCAATTCATGACCACGGTGGATTTAAAGGATGCGTATCTACATATTCCTATCCACAAGGAACATCATCGGTTCCTAAGGTTCGCATTTCTGGACAAGTATTACCAGTTTGTGGCACTTCCGTTCGGATTAGCCACTGCTCCAAGAATTTTCACAAAGGTACTAGGGTCCCTTCTAGCGGTGCTAAGACCAAGGGGCATTGCAGTAGTACCTTACTTGGACGACATTCTGATTCAAGCGTCGTCCCTTCCACAAGCAAAGGCTCACACGGACATTGTCCTGGCCTTTCTCAGATCTCACGGGTGGAAAGTGAACGTAGAAAAAAAAAAAGTTCTCTATCTCCGTCAACAAGGGTTCCCTTCTTGGGAACAATAATAGACTCCTTAGAAATGAGGATTTTTCTGACAGAGGCCAGAAAATCAAAACTTCTAAACTCTTGTCAAGTACTTCATTCTGTTCCTCTTCCTTCCATAGCGCAGTGCATGGAAGTAATAGGTTTGATGGTAGCAGCAATGGACATAGTTCCTTTTGCGCGAATTCATCTAAGACCATTACAACTGTGCATGCTCAGTCAGTGGAATGGGGATTATACAGACTTGTCTCCGACGATACAAGTAGATCAGAGGACCAGAGATTCACTCCGTTGGTGGCTGTCCCTGGACAACCTGTCACAGGGGATGAGCTTCCGCAGACCAGAGTGGGTCATTGTCACGACCGACGCCAGTCTGGTGGGCTGGGGCGCGGTCTGGGGACCCCTGAAAGCTCAGGGTCTTTGGTTTCGGGAAGAATCTCTTCTCCCGATAAATATTCTGGAACTGAGAGCGATATTCAATGCTCTCAAGGCTTGGCCTCAGCTAGCAAAGGCCAAATTCATACGGTTTCAATCAGACAACATGACGACTGTTGCGTACATCAACCATCAGGGGGGAACAAGGAGTTCCCTGGCGATGGAAGAAGTGACCAAAATCATTCAATGGGCGGAGACTCACTCCTGCCACTTGTCTGCAATCCACATCCCAGGAGTGGAAAATTGGGAAGCGGATTTTCTGAGTCGTCAGACATTTCATCCGGGGGAGTGGGAACTCCATCCGGAAATCTTTGCCCAAATTACTCAGTTGTGGGGCATTCCAGACATGGATCTGATGGCCTCTCGTCAGAACTTCAAGGTTCCTTGCTACGGGTCCAGATCCAGGGATCCCAAGGCGACTCTGGTAGATGCACTAGTAGCACCTTGGACCTTCAAACTAGCTTATGTATTCCCGCCGTTTCCTCTCATCCCCAGGCTGGTAGCCAGGATCAATCAGGAGAGGGCATCGGTGATCTTGATAGCTCCTGCGTGGCCACGCAGGACTTGGTATGCAGACCTGGTGAATATGTCATCGGCTCCACCATGGAAGCTACCTTTGAGACGGGACCTTCTTGTTCAAGGTCCGTTCGAACATCCGAATCTGGTCTCACTCCAACTGACTGCCTGGAGATTGAACGCTTGATCTTATCAAAGCGAGGGTTCTCAGATTCTGTCATTGATACTCTTGTTCAGGCCAGAAAGCCTGTAACTAGAAAAATCTACCACAAAATAGGGAAAAAATATATCTGTTGATGTGAATCTAAAGGATTCCCTTGGGACAAGATAAAAATTCCTAAGATTCTATCCTTTCTTCAAGAAGGTTTGGAGAAAGGATTATCTGCAAGTTCTTTGAAGGGACAGATTTCTGCTTTATCTGTGTTACTTCACAAAAAGCTGGCAGCTGTGCCAGATGTTCAAGCCTTTGTTCAGGCTCTGGTTAGAATCAAGCCTGTTTACAAACCTTTGACTCCTCCTTGGAGTCTCAATTTAGTTCTTTCAGTTCTTCAGGGGGTTCCGTTTGAACCCTTACATTCCGTTGATATTAAGTTATTATCTTGGAAAGTTTTGTTTTTGGTTGCAATTTCTTCTGCTAGAAGAGTTTCAGAATTATCTGCTCTGCAGTGTTCTCCTCCTTATCTGGTGTTCCATGCAGATAAGGTGGTTTTGCGTACTAAACCTGGTTTTCTTCCGAAAGTTGTTTCTAACAAAAACATTAACCAGGAGATAGTCGTGCCTTCTTTGTGTCCGAATCCAGTTTCAAAGAAGGAACGTTTGTTGCACAATTTGGATGTAGTTCGTGCTTTAAAATTCTATCTAGATGCTACAAAGGATTTTAGACAAACATCTTCCTTGTTTGTTGTTTATTCTGGTAAAAGGAGAGGTCAAAAAGCAACTTCTACCTCTCTCTCCTTTTGGCTTAAAAGCATCATCAGATTGGCTTACGAGACTGCCGGACGGCAGCCTCCTGAAAGAATCACAGCTCATTCCACTAGGGCTGTGGCTTCCACATGGGCCTTCAAGAACGAGGCTTCTGTTGATCAGATATGTAAGGCAGCGACTTGGTCCTCACTGCACACTTTTACTAAATTTTACAAATTTGATACTTTTGCTTCTTCTGAGGCTATTTTTGGGAGAAAGGTTTTGCAAGCCGTGGTGCCTTCCATCTAGGTGACCTGATTTGCTCCCTCCCTTCATCCGTGTCCTAAAGCTTTGGTATTGGTTCCCACAAGTAAGGATGACTCTGTGGACCGGACACACCTATGTTGGAGAAAACAGAATTTATGTTTACCTGATAAATTACTTTCTCCAACGGTGTGTCCGGTCCACGGCCCGCCCTGGTTTTTTAATCAGGTCTGATAATTTATTTTCTTTAACTACAGTCACCACGGTATCATATGATTTCTCCTATGCAAATATTCCTCCTTTACGTCGGTCGAATGACTGGGGAAGGCGGAGCCTAGGAGGGATCATGTGACCAGCTTTGCTGGGCTCTTTGCCATTTCCTGTTGGGGAAGAGAATATCCCACAAGTAAGGATGACGCCGTGGACCGGACACACCGTTGGAGAAAGTAATTTATCAGGTAAACATAAATTCTGTTTTTTTAAAACATTTGCAAAATATTAAACATTTGTTGTTTTTTATTTTACTTACATTTTGCTGTATATAATATAAGATTTCAGTATCATACATACACACACACACATACATACATACACACACACACATACACACACATACACACATACATACATACATACATACACACATGTAAAAAATGAGTGTATAATGTCCCTTTAAGGATCAGACCACTTTTCCATTTGTTGACCGTTTGGGACCAGGGCTATTTTTACATTTCTGTGGTGTTTGTGTTTAGCTGTGATTTTCCTCTTAATCATTTACTGTACCCACACATATTATATACCGTTTTTCTCACCATTAAATGGACTTTCTAAAGATATCATTATTTTCATCATATCTTATAATTTACTATAAAAAATGTATAAAATATGATGAAAAATAATACACTTTTTCTAACTTTGACCCCCAAAATCTGTTACACATCTACAACCACCCATGCTAAATAGTTTCTAAATTTTGTCCTGAGTTTAGAAATACCCAATGTTTACATGTTCTTTGCTTTGTTTGCAAGTTATAGGGCAATAAGTACAAGTAGCACGTTGCTATTTCCAAACTATTTTTTTTCAAAATTAGCGCTAGTTACATTGTAACACTGAAATCTGTTAGGAATCCCTGAATAACCCTTCACATGTTTTTTTTTTTTTTTTTAGTAGACAACCCAAAGTATTGATCTAGGCCCATTTTGGTATATTTCATGCCACCATTTCACCGCCAAATGCGATAAAATAAAAAGAATTGTTGATAAAATTTTAAAAAAAGTTCACGTATTCACAAACTTTTTCACAAAAAGTGTCTGTCAGGAATCCGTGAATAACCCTGCCTGTAGTGGCTTAGAAACAGGCAGAAATGTAGAGGTTTAAATGTTATAAAGTATATTAATATAACAATGTTATTTGTGCAAAGCTGGGGAATGGGTAGTAAAGTCATTATCTATCTTTTTTAACATAACAATTTTAGTGTAAATAAAGTGTGTCACTGTCTCTTTAAGTAGAAAGGCATGAGCTGCATCTAACTTAGACTTAAAAATAATGAAACATTACCTATGGGACTTTTTGTTTATTTGTGACCTAATAATTTGTTTATATGTCATTATAGTTCTTGATCTTTGTGTTGTGCTTGACAGCAAAATGTTTAAAAGAATTCAGGGACACTTAAAGGGACACTGTACCCAAACATTTTGTTTCATGATTCAAAATGAGCATGACATTTTAAGCAACTTTCTAATTTACTCCTAAAATTGCATGCTCAATCTGAATCACGAAAGAAAATGTTTGGGTACAGTGTCCCTTTAAATTCAATAAATCAATGGTAGTGTACAAGTTTATGCAAAGGTAAACCATAAATGAAAACATAAACTATAGCTAAAAACTGATTGCAACCAAAACATAACTTAAAATTAAAACTTAACTATATTACTTAATTCCTATAACGTTGATATGTTCCTTAAAGGGCCAGTAAATACATCAAAATTGAATAGCTGACAAATACGTAATGAAAATACAATGCAATAGTCTTACTTTGAATTTAAAATGAGCAGAACATTTTCTAATTATTCCTATCCCTGTATCATGTGACAGCCATCAGCCAATCACAGAATGCATAAAGGTTTATGTTCTGTACTTTTTCACATGCTCAGTGGGAGTTGGAGTCTCAGAAATGTGCATTTTTAAACAATGTGCACATTTTGATAACTGAAGTATATTGGAAAGTTTTTTGTTTAATTTAAATGTGCCAGCTTTATCTGAATCATTAAAAACATTTTATTTTGACTATAGGGACTTTAATGAGCTGTTATGTGGTGTGACATTACACTGATTTTATTTATATTTACATTATTATTAATAAACACTGCAAATACTTGTATATGCTCATGCTGCAGGATATTACAATGATCTAGATGGAATTATTTTCCATTCATAATAGGAAGAAATAGAAAAAGCCTCTTTTTACCAATAAATAGTTTCCAGTGTGTTTATCCTGTATATCTTGTGATTTAACCCCTTAAGGACCACAGCACTTTTCCATTTTCTGTCCGTTTGGGACCAGGGGTATTTTTGCATTTTTGCGGTGTTTGTGTTTAGTTGTAATTTTCCTCTTACTCATTTACTGTACCCAAACATATTATATACAGTTGTTCTCGCCATTAAATGGACTTTCTAAAGATACCATTATCTTCATCATATCTTATAATTTACTATAAAAAAATTATAATAAAATATGATGAAAAAATGGAAAAAAAACACACTTTTTCTAACTGACCCCCAAAATCTGTTACACATCTACAACCACCAAAAAACAACCAAAATAAAGTTTCTAAATTTTGTCATGAGTTTAGAAATAAAACAAACTTTTTCATAAACTTTAGGTTTCTCACTGAAATTATTTACAAACAGCTTGTGCAATTATGGCACAAATGGTTGTAAATGCTTCTCTGGGATCCCCTTTGTTCAGAAATAGCAGACATATATGGCTTTGGCATTGCTTTTTGGTAATTAGAAGGCCGCTAAATACCACATTTGTATTATGCCCAGCAGTGAAGAGGTTAATTAGGTAGCTTGTAGGGTTAATTTTTAGCTTTAGTGTGGAGATCAGCCTCCCACCTGACACATCCCACCCCCTGATCCCTCCCTGACCCCCCTCAAACAGCTCTATTCCCTCCCTCACCTCACAATTGTCACCACCATCTTAAGTACTGGCAGAAAGTCTGCCAGTACTAAAATAAAAGGCATATTTTTTTTTTTATTTATTTTACATATTTTTCATTTTCTATATATAATCTGCAGTGTTGGATCCCCCTTAGCCCCCAACCTCCCTGATCCCCCCCAAACAGCTCTCTAACCCTCCCCCCTCTACCTAGTTGACACCATCTTACTGGCAGTAAGCCTTTTTTATATTTAAATACATAAATCACAATTTTCTGTAGTGTAGCTGCCACCCCCCTCATATCCCTACCCCCTCCCAGATCTCTTTCCAAAATTTTTATTTTCAACTCTCCCTCCATCCTTACCAAATTTCCGTATTGTAGCGGTCCCATTTCCGCCCACTCCCGTCCCGCTCTTGCGCGCCCATGCGCGCTCCAGTGCACCCGTGCGCGCACCTCCCCACTTCCGGTAACTAAAACGGAAGTTGACCAGCGATGGGCCGCCCACCCGCCTCCATGCTATAGCTCACACCCACAAACGATCGGCACCATCGCAGGCCAATGCAGAGAGTGTCACATAGTGGCTCTCTCTGCATTGCATGCCTAAAAAATGTTATTGCAGGATGCCTCAATATTGAGGCATGACTGCAATAACATAAAAGCGGCTGGAAGCGCTCACAATCGCTTTCAGCGCTTGGAAACCCTGAGGACGTACAGGGTACGTCCTTGGTCACTAAGTGACCCTGTACGTCCTTGGTCCTTAAAGGGACATGGAACCCACATTTTTCTGTTCATGATTCAGAAAGAGCACTTAATTTTAAACAACTTTCCAATTTACTTCTATTATTTAATTTGGTTCCTTCTCTTGTTATCCTTTGCTGAAAGGTTTATCTAGGTAAGCTCAGGAGCAGCAAAGAACCTAGGTTCTAGCTGCTGATTGGTGGCTGCATATTTATACTGATTGTCATTGGCTCACCCATTTGTTCAGTTAGAAACCTGTAGTGTAATTTAGAAGGAAATTAGAAAGTTGTCAAAAATTGTATGTTCTACCTAAATCATGAAAGAAAAATTTTGGGTTTTATGTCTCTTTAAGGGGTTTATTATACTGAGTATTTATACACTGACAGTGAGCACACTGTGCTGTATAATGATGTGAGTACACTGCTCTGTATAAATATGATGAATACTCTGATAAATATGCTGTGCAGTATAATGATGTGAGTACACTGCTCTGTATAAATATGATGAATACTCTGATAAATATGCTGTGCAGTATAATGATGTGAGTACACTGCTCTGTATAAATATGATGAATACTCTGATAAATATGCTGTGCAGTATAATGATGTGAGTATCTGTACTCTGATGACTATGCTGTGCAGTAATGAGGTTATGTAGCTATACACAGATAATGGCCACATAGGCTGTCATGGCCCCCCAGCACTTGGGCTCTGGATATACTGCACCTGCTCCTCCCCTGCCTTTTGTCTGCAGACTAAGATAGGCTCCTCCAAATAATGCAAATGGTGGCTGGAATGTGGCTACTGATAAAACAATTGGAGTAAATGGATGTTAATATGATTTAAATACCTTTGGACTTGGCTGATGTGTTATTCTATAACAACACAGCAGAAACATCTTGTACTTAGAAGGTGTTTTCTGTCCCTTCAAAGCTCCTGCCTACCACCTACCTGCTTCTTGAGCTGTCACCTATCTTAGTCACTGCCTAGCACCCCTTTAGACCAATTTTGTCATTATTCAAGCCAACACAAATCAACCATGATTGGATAATTTTTGAACTGCAGAGTATTTAATGTTATGCTTGTTCTGATCAGTCAGGAACACTTGAGTGACAAACCAGCAATAGCCTGATAGTTTGGTGTAGAGAAGTGAGAAATACTATGACTGCCCAGAAACATTGTAAATGGGAAGGAGAAATGACAAGAGTAAAGCTGTTATAACAAGGCATTACAGCATATAAGGAAACAATGTCATGGGTAATAATCAGAAACATGAGAATAAGTCAATATAGAACTGAAGACACACATGAAGATGATTAAAGGGACATGTGTTGGAGCATTTTATTATATAATACTGTTGCAAAGGGATTAAACACATAGTTACACATAGTAACTGATTGGAACAGCCAATAGAATGCGAGCTCAATCCTATTGGCTGATTGGATCAGCCATTAGGATTGAAGATCAATCCTATTGGCTGATTGCATCAGCCAATAGGATTTTTTCACCTTTAATTCCGATTGGCTGCTAGAATTACTACTAGTTTTACTGTTGGGGGGTTGTTTGTATTTTTTTTTACAGGTAAAAGAGCTGATTTCTTTGGGGCAATGCCCCGCAAAAGGCCCTGATTGGAACAGCCAATAGAATGCAAGCTCAATCTGATTGGCTGATTGGATCAGCCAATCCGATTGAACTTGAATCTGATCGGCTGATTCAATCAGCCAATCAGATTTTTCCTACCTTAATTCCGATTGGGTGATAGAATCCTATCAGCCAATCGGAATTCGAGGGACGCCATCTTGGATAACGTCATTGAAAGGAACCTTCATTCGGCGAGTAGGCGTTGTGGAAGAAGGATGGATCCGCGTCGGCTGGAAGAAGATGGGTCCGCTCCGGATGGATGAAGATAGAAGATGCCGCTTGGATGAAGATGTCTGCCGGTCCGGATATCCTCTTCTGCCCGGATAAGATGAAGACTTCTGCCGCTGTCCTCTTTTGGTCCATCGGTGCCCGGCTGGGTGAACAGGACTCAAGGTAGGGAGATCTTCAGGGGGGTAGTGTTAGGTTTATTTAAGGGGGGTTTGGGTTAGAGTAGGGGTATGTGGGTGGTGGGTTGTAATGTTGGGGGGTGGTATTGTGTTTTTTTTTACAGGCAAAAGAGCTGATTTCTTTGGGGCATGCCCCGCAAAAAGCCCTTTTAAGGGCTGGTTATAGAGCTGTTAACTTTTTTAATTTAGATTAGGGTAGGGAAATTTTTTTATTTTGGGGGACTTTGTTATTTTATTAGGGGGCTTAGAGTAGGTGTAATTAGCTTAAAATTCTTGTAATCTTTTTTTATTTTTTGTAATTTAGTGTTTGTTTGTTTTTTTGGTAATTTAGTTTAGTTTATTTAATTGTAGGTAATTGTAGGTACTTGTAGTTAATTTATTTAATTTATTTATTGATAGTGTAGTGTTAGGTTTAATTGTAACTTAGGTTAGGATTTATTTTACAGGTAATTTGGTAATTATTTTAACTAGGTAGCTATTAAAAAGTTAATAACTATTTAATAGCTATTGTACCTAGTTAAAATAAATACAAAGTTGCCTGTAAAATAAATAGAAATCCTAAAATAGATACAATATAATTATTTGTTATATTGTAGCTATATTAGGGCTTATTTTACAGGTAAGTATTTAGTTTTAAATAGGAAGACTTTAGTTAATAATATTTAATTTATTTTGTTAGATTAAAATTATATTTAACTTAGGGGGGTGTTAGGGTTAGTGTTAGACTTAGCTTTAGGGGTTAATACATTTATTATAGTAGCAGTGAGGTCCGGTCGGCAGATTAGGGGTTAATACTTGAAGTTAGGTGGCGGCACTGTTAGGGAGGGCAGATTAGGGGTTAATAATATTTATTATAGGGTTTGTGAGGTGGTTTAGGGGTTAATACATTTATTAGAGTAGTGGCGAGGTCCGGTTGGCAGATTAGGGATTAATAAGTGTAGGTAAGGTAGCGGCGAGGTTGGGGGGGGGCAGATTAGGGGTTAATAAATATAATATAGGTGTGGGCGATGTTAGGGGCAGCAGATTAGGGGTACATAGGTATAATGTAGGTTGCGGCGGTGTCCGGAGCGGCAGATTAGGGGTTAATAATAAAATGCAGGTGTCACCGATAGCGGGGGCGGCAGATTAGGGGTTAATAAGTGTAAGGTTAGGGGTGTTTAGACTCGGGGTTCATGTTAGGGTGTTAGGTGCAGACTTAGAAACTGTTTCCCCATAGGAAACAATGGGGCTGCGTTAGGAGCTGAACGCTGCTTTTTTGCAGGTGTAAGGTTTTTTTCCAGCCAAAACTGCCCCATTGTTTCCAATGGGGGAATCGTGCACGAGCACGTTTTTCCAGCTAGCCGCTATCGTAAGCAACGCTGGTATTGATGGTTGAAGTTGCGGTAAATTCGGCTCAACGCTCCTTTTTGGAGCCTAACGCAGCCCTTCAGAGAACTCTCAATACCAGTGTTGTTTAGAAGCAGCGCAAGAAAAAAAAGACGCGTAGCTAACGCACCCCTTCTGCCGCAAAACTCTAAATCTAGGTGTATGTGTGGTGAATTTGATATATTATAGTTGCACTTTATTGTATTTGCTGCATTTTAACTGATTTTATTTTATTGATCTTTGTTAGCTTAATGTATTAACAATGCAAGATTCATATGATGTCATATTCATAGTTTGTTAAAATAATGTGTTTTTTAAAGGCATTATTTTTATTTTCTGTAGTAATTCCTAACATTACATCTCAATGCGTTGTTATTGTAATTATTTTACACTGTGATGTTAATGATCCTGAGAATCAATATTTAGGGACCTATTTATTAAAGTGCAGATGGACATGATCCAATGTAGCGTAGCATGTCCGACACATACCGATAAATGCCTACAGCATACGCTGTCGGCATTAATCAATGCACAAGCAGTTCTTGTGAACTGCTTGTGCAATGCCGTCCCCTGCAAATTTGCGGCCAATCGCTGCTAGCAGGGGGTGTCAATCAGCCCGATTGTATAGGATCGGGCGGATTGATGTCCGCAGCCTCAGAGCAGGCGGACCAGTTATGGAGCAGCGGTCTTTAGACCGCTGCTTCATAACTGCTGTTTCCGGCGAGCCTGAAGGCTCACACGGAAACAGGGGCATCAAGCTCCATTCAGAGCTTGATAATTCAGCCCCATAGTTTTGAAATGGCAGCCAAAAAATATGATATTGCAATACAGTGTCAAATAAAAAAAAGAGAAAATATTTAACGTTCCAAAAATAACCTGCTTCAGCTTATATAGGTGTCAGCATTAGTTCCATAGATAAAATAGACAAGCACAGTGCCAGATATAAGCCAAGCGCCATAATATTAGCTTTACTGCAAAGAGATTCAGCTATATTCATTTATCAAAAATGTCCAGCATCAGATCTAGGGCAAACTCTAGTACAAATATAGTAATATAAAAAAGGAATTAGGTGATATATTTGTTTCTCTTGAGTTGTTACAGCTTGAAACTGATGAATAAGCAATAAATGTGTTAATTGAGTCACTAAAACAATCTAAAATAATTATATAAACCAAAAATAAAAAAAAAGTTGTAGCAATATAATACAAAGCATACACTGCTTCAAAATAAACAGTTAATTATGATAGTAAATAAGGGATATTTAGTAAGGATATATGCAGTTCAATATTCCTCAAATGTAACATACAATTATACAGTGAAACGGTGTGCACTACAAGTTAAACAATTTCCAGCTAACTTCTTACTCAGAGAGCTGAAATAAGCTCTATTTTATCAGCCTAGCTGGTTTATACTAACATGTTTTAAATATCCACTCAGTAACACCAGGTTTAAGTTTAAAATATATAAAAGGTATATTTATAAATAAAACCCACAATTACTCTGCACATTACTCCTACATAGACGAGGGTAACAGATAGAATTCATAGTCTTTCTGTACTGTCATGGTTATGTCTGTCTATACTGATTACTCCTCTCCCAGTGACATGCAAAAATATAAAAGTTTATGGGCCAGATTACAAGTGGAATGGTATTTACCGCCCACAATTGCACACTAACTCTGCTAGAAGTAAACATTTTGCGTGTGCCGGGTAGCGCTCGTATTACAAGTTGAAAATAAACTGTTTTCCCAAGAGCACTAACCTAGGATATCGCACGTTAGCGTATTCCGCCATAAAAGTAAATGGAGCAAAAAAGTGGAAAAAAACAACACCCTACTTGCGCGCAAACCCGATTGCATATTTTCAAGTGCGCTAACCCTACATGAAAAAAAATGAATATTTCACATTCCAATGTTCTTCACATAGCACAATATGTTCTATTTATTCTCAAATACATATTTCTACATATAGCTGATGGTATTTTGGTGTAATAAATATATATATATATTTATATAGATGATTATATATAGGTATAGATATATACAGTTATATATAGGGATATTTATTTATAAATATTTAAAACAAATTCCTCTGTGTGCAGAACATTGGAAAGCAAAATATTTAATGTAAATACACAGTATAACAAGAATATTGCATAAATATGATTTTACATGTGTTCATCTACTTGACCGCAAAGAGCTCCAATGCACTGTAAATATATATATATATATATATATATATATATATATATATACACACATATAAACACAAAATACACATGTACACACACACACACATATATATATATATATATATATATATATACACACACACATACAGTATAAACACAAAATACACATGTACACACACACACATATATATATATATATATATATATATATATATACACATATAAACACAAAATACACATGTACACACACACACACACACACACACACATATATATATATATATATATACTAGATTGTAAGTTCCCACAGGAATAGGGCCCTCAATTCCTCCTGTATGTGTTTGTAAATTTTGTCCTGTCTCTTAAAGTTTTATATCATTGTTTTATTTAAATGAATTGTATCCATGGACAGTGCTGCGGAATATGTTGGCGCTTCATAAATAAAGTATAATAATAATAATCTGCTCTGATAAATAGCCTATTGCAGTTTTCAAACCAAGTTAAATGGCTTTGAATTTGAAAACTGTTTATAAAGCTGTTTTTAAGGAAAATTGTGATCAATTGTACAAATTAAAGCATTGTACAGTATATGTTTCTTGTTAAACCAGAAAATTAAATGGACTTTCAGATCAATGTAAGACTTTTATTATCTTATTTATATTTAGCTATTATGTTGTGTTAAACTCTCATATTTCAGCTTCCTATATAGCCAAGTCCAGTTTTAGTGCAATTTAACTGTAATGATTGTATTTATTGTATTTAGTGCTAATTGGTTTGCATGATCCTTTATCCTGAAAATGATGTTTCCCATTACAGACCCATTCTGAGGAAAGACCTTTCCAGTGTGAGGAATGCAAGGCTTTGTTTCGGACTCCTTTTTCTTTGCAACGACACCTGCTAATACACAACAGTAAGTGCTAATTTAAAGGCCTAAAGAACACCATCCGTTTACATGTGTAAATCTCCTCCTGTTCTTTTAACCTGATAGCAACAGCTTTCCTAAATTGCACAGCGTTTAAGTGGGGAAGCAGTGAATAGTAAAGAGATTAATTACAGGGCGGGATAAAAACATCACAATGCCGTATAAAAAGAGGCCTTGTTGTTGATTCCGGAATCTAGGGGAAACAAGAGTTAAAAGGATCCCTCTGCCTTTTTCCTTTGTGTACTGGCATTTCCTGTAGTGTATACACATAAACAATTCACCATGTAATGTGGAGTTGAAGTCACTGGATTTAGCACATTACGGAGCACTTATATAAGGGGTAATTCTGCATCAGTCCTTTATAAAGAAAATCTTTCTGTATAAAAGAAACAATCTTGTTGCTTTGAGCAGAATATTTTCCTTGTGTTTAGTACTTTTAGCATATGGTGTTCACATGTCCTGAATACAACATAAATTTGCTGTTTTGGCACTTTTTATTTACAGTTGGTTTGCACGAGCTACTAAATCCACAAATTCATTACTTAGTATCTTTTTTTCATACAATTTTGGTGAAGTTTGCAGCTGAATGGTTATTTTGTTTTATATCTTATCGATGTTCTTTGAATGCATAATTCTTTCTAGCATTTGTTTAGGGCTAGATTACAAGTGGCGCACTTTACAGATCCCAGCAACTCAGACAGTTAACCCCTGAGCAACCTGAGTGAAAGGACCAGAGGGAAACTTACAAAAATTATTAACACAACACACAGAAAACCCGGTGCTCACTAACAGGCACATATTAATATTTAAAAGTAAACATGGAAGAGTCAGTTGCATTTGATGCCAAACACTTTAATGGTACAACTATTTTAAAATAAAAAGAACATTTTCTTCTAAGAGCAGAACATTGAAATGGAACATATTTATATTAAAAAGACAATGAAACACATTATTAAATATTAAAAAAACTGGCTGTCCCACATGCTCACCCAGTTTGATGCTAACTGAGAAGGCTTTTTAAAAATAAAGCATCAAATTCAACTTTTTTTTTTTTTTTGCATTTTATGTTTCCTAATTTGATCTGTACTGTATTACCTATGATAAAGCTGTATTGTTTTATTACTATTTGTAAACTTAGTAAGATACTTTACAAGGCCCCTTTTTTGCTTAAGGAATATTTAGATTTTTAATGTAATTTATTTTGTTATTTCATAAGAAGTGGGATCACTCTAAAGCCCTGATTCTCTAAAGCTGTCTACTAAGGAGAAGTTCTCTAAAAAGATCCTTTAGCTAAGGAGCATAGTGCAATTTTCTGTATACAAATGAAAGATACTTGCTCAATAATATTACCAGTTTATAAAGCCTATTTAAAGTATGTTGTAAAGAAATGTAAAAAAATATACACATTCAAAATTAGATTGCCTATTAAAAGTATTCAGCAAAATGCAAATGTTAACTATACTTCAAAATTCTTAAGTCCACAGGATGTTTTTATTTATTTAATGTGTATAGTAATACATTATATCTAATGTGATTTCAAAATAAAAGTTGAAATTAAACCAAAAAGTACAAAATTCAAAGCACACTTTATTTATCGCAGCTTATTTATTGCAGCCTTGGTGGATGGATTTAAAAGGGGTGGACCTTGGCCGTGCCGTTCTCTCGCCGGTCCATCATATTTTTTAAACGTTATGCCACAGGTCTAACTGTTTTATCTTGCCCAATGTAAACTGGTGAGTTTGTAAAGTACACACAGTGAACTTGATACACATTCTCTCTCTCACTTTCCTCTCTCCTGTGACATGCTCCATGCCAGAATGCTTTATTATTTTCTATGGGATACAGCTTGTCACTTGCCGTATCACTGCTTTTTTTAATCTTTTCAGATAATAAGGTTTCTGCTCCACATGCTGCTGCACAGGTTTGCCAGTAGTTTCTGAGGGCGAATTCTCACAGTATAATTTTTTCATCTGTTGCTGAGGTGGTATCCTTCAGATGTATGCTTCAACACCTCGTGTAATGTTATAGGAGGTTTTAGCTACTTGGATGACACTGATCCTCCCTGTGGTTGTCAACTCTTCGAAGTTTTGTAAACTTTATCAGTTCTGTGTTTTTCCTTCCTATGAGGAAGTGTTCTAGACGTGCTATGGATATTTTCACAGGAATAGGAGAATGTAGGGATACTTTTCTCTCTGCCTACCGTCCTTTAAGGGATTTCCTGTCACTGACTCCATGAAGATGCACGGTGTCTTTTGTAGAAGGGAGTTTTCTACTATAGCTCAGAGAGCTTAAATCCCTGTGAAGGTTAGCTAGCTCCTTTTCGGATTCATGGATAAGAAGCTGGAGATTTAATGTTAATTTAAAGCAATGCCTTGTCTTATTAGTTTTGGGGCTAAAATCTATGATCAGCTGAGAAGCCTACCTGTGGCTTAGTGTACAGGCTAGGTTTTTTAGTTCTGCAGTTGCAGGTTCAATATTTTATTTTTCCTCAAAATCCACGCTTCTGGCGTTTACATTTTAGGATGAGACCTTGTTTGAACTTGGATAGTTTGCCTCCGACTTTCGAGAGAATCAGTTATGTCTTCTGAAGTCCTATCTAAGATTTCCTCCCTAGGGCAGAATTCTCCTTGAGTATCTGCGATCCAGGTATGATGAGAGGCATTCTTTGATCTGGGCTTAGGACCTTCCTCTCTGGTAGTGTTGGTTCCAGTCCCACTCTGGGAACTTGATCTGGGTATTTACCTCAAGTATCTCAGGTTCTGACCTTCCAAGTAGTTTCCTCTCTCCTTTGGTTCATAGGGGTCTGTTCATAACAAGCATAGACCTGAAGGATTTAGTTTTCCATTAATCAGGATCTTCTCAAGTTTCTGAGAAAGATTTTTAGGTCATGGGGTATTGCACGGATGTTTTTCTGGACAATTTAAGGTGTCATCTTTCCTTTGAGGAATCTCTCTTTAAAGAGTTTTTGTCCATCTACTTTCCCATGGATGGGAATGAATCTGGGAAAGAGTTTCCTTGTTTCACTTACAAGGGTGATTTAATGGGTCTTCTGCCTCTATTCCTGAAGGGTCCCACTTTGGTCTGGACAGATCTGGTCAGTAACAGGATGGGAGCTCACCTGGTAACATCAGGTGTAGTACACTTCACCTTTGATATCTATCTAGGAGACAATGTCTCACAGAGGTCAGATAATTAAAGTGAAGGTAAAGTTTCAATGGTTACTAAACACAATTAAATGTAAAATTTAAAATCATTTGGACTTTCATTCATAAACTTTGTTATATTTCTTTGCAAACTAAGTTTTACATGAGTTAAAACACTAATATTTAAATCTATAATAACAACCCGTTTTTCGGAACTTCTAATACTTCCTGATCACGTTTTACAATTAGCCAATTGAAATCCTGGCCGTTAGGCGGCCGTGACACTACGTCATCTAACTATAGGCCGATCTGCGCATGCGTCCCATTTAATGCTTGTGGCAGAGTCATAAACGTCTTCTGATTTCAATCAGTAATTGCAAAATCGCATGCGCTTTGGAAACAAGCTGTATTGGGAACGCGCATATCTAATACGTATAGAGCGGGTGTGACCGTTCTATACGTAAACACTGAAAAAGTAAGGAAGTAGAAGATTGGAGGAGCACAGACGAAAACGGAAGACTTATAATGTATTTAAAATAAAGGTAAATTAATATTTTTATGAAAAAAAAATATAGCGATTATGTTTATATATATGAAGTGAATGAATTACTGTTTTGAAATGGTCCGAAATTTACTTTCACTTTAAGGATTATTCCCTTTTTCTCTCTCTATAGTCTAATGTCCGGCCAACAGGAAGCTCTAGTGGTTTGGTAGATAGCTTAGTCATCTTGCAACCATGTAACAACCCAGACATACAAAGTCTCGTTATTACTATTATAAGTAGATTTACTAAGTTACTTTTAGACATAGTAGAATTAGGCCTCAGTAATGTAACAGTTCATATCATAAATTGTTTAAATTTAGGTGTGTAATCCCAAGCATAAATATATACAAGTAGGTTCTGACACCTGTATAAAGTACTTAGGATGTTAATATAGTTATTTACTAGCTCAGTGTCAATATCTGGATGACACTAAAACTAGCAAGACAACATGGTGGATAGAATGGATGTATGGTAAGTGATCACACAGATATGATGAGCAAGGTAGATACTGATATGTAAGGTGAGCGATACTACTGAAATAACATGAGACAAATAAAAAGTCAAAGATCGTTACCAATCGTAGTAGTTGTACCAGAGTTGCCTGTGGCTGAGAGCGATGTTACAGTTACAGAGCAGAGCGGTGTAAAGTAGCAGAGAGCAGCCGGAGAGATGTTTGCAGCGTGGGGTTGCGGATGAATCTGATGCGGCCGTCGGTGACGTCACCCGCCAAACAGCTGAGCGTGTAGAATCTGGAGTTGAAACAACCCGTGCTGGGAGAGGTGACAGAAGGATCCGGTACAGCGGTACTTGCTGAAAGTAAGAAGTTCTGATGCGGAAGGTCAGAGAAAGTCTCAGCAAGAGACTTAAAGCATAAGTTGGGACAAAAGTATCCGAAGTTATCGGAGAGGCTAGTATCTCTGTAGTTAGGACATTCAATACCAAGCAATGTTACTAAACAGAGGTGTGCCTAATAAAGGTGTTGCAGAATGAGACTGAGGCTGAAAGGATTAACCCATCATTACCCATAAGGATGTGACAGAGGGGTCCCCCAAAATGAACCACTCTGGGGTTCAAGGATGTGGCCTGTCCGGGTTACGCCGATGAAAGATAGAAATGAGTCTTGGGGCGGACAGGTTAACGGAAGGCTCCCAGGAATCATCTTCAGATGAATACCCTTTCCAACGTATTAAGTACTGCAAGCGGCCAGAAACTCTTCTTGAGTCTAATATCTTCTCCACCTCAAATTCACAATCTGGAATAATAGGGACCTGAGTAGTAGAACTTGTAGACGGATTTCTTAATTCTTTGTACGGCTTTAGCAGGTTAACGTGAAAGGTGGGGTGTATCCTATAGTCATCGGGAAGTTGCAAAGTGACTGCATTGGAGTTTATTATCCTTTTTATTGGGAAGGGTCCAATAAAGAACCTATTCAATTTCCTTGTGGGTGTACTGAGACGAAGGTTCCTCGTTGATAGCCACACCAGATCTCCAATCATATATTCAGGTGCTGGTCTTCTCCTAAGATTATAGTAAACTTTCTGTCTATCCTGAGCAGTTTTGATATTGTCGGCAAGAATAGAAAAGGTTTCAGCGATACTGTTAGTGGTGTCATTAACTACTGGGCACTGACTGTCATATTGAGGGTTGATATGGAACAGTGGATGAAATCCATAGTTGGCGAAGAACGGAGTGGTCTTGATAGTGGAATGATGAGCGTTGTTATGGGCAAACTCTGCCAAAGGAAGTAGTGATGACCAGTTATCTTGATTTTGCGTGGCAAAACATCTAAGATATTCCTCCAACCACTGATTCGTTCGCTCCGTTTGACCGTTAGTCTGGGGATGGTATGCGGTACTTAAACGTTGTTCAATGGAAAGAGCCTTACAGAGTTCTCTCCACATTCTAGAAGTAAATTGCGTTCCTCTGTCTGTGGTGATTGACAGAGGCAGCCCATGTAGTTTTATGACATTATCAATAAGTAGGGATGCGGATTCCATAGAGGTAGGCAGTTTGTGAAACGGAATGAAGTGTGCCATCTTCGTGAACAAATCAACAACCACCATGATGGTGGTGTTATTGCTGGATTTTGGTAGCTCAACTATAAAGTCAGCAGCTATATGAGTCCAAGGTTTTTCAGGTATGGGTAAGGAGAGTAGATATCCAACCGGCTTGTGTTTTTCAATCTTGCAGGTAGTGCAGATGTCACAAGACTGAATGTATTTCTGTATATCTGTGGACATATGTGGCCACCAGTAAGATCTCTTAGTAAGTTCTAAGGTCCTTTGTACCCCTGGGTGTCCTGTTAAGGTTGAATCATGCATGGCTTTAAGTATAGAGTTTCTTAGAGAAGGAGGTACATATACTTTATTGTCTTTATGGTATAACCCGTCACTACCTCTTTTTAGCAAGTGTTGAGGCAGTGTAATATCAGTTTGCTGATGTTCTTGGAAGGAAAATCCTTCATTAAATAGTAATCCAAGTGATTCTTGAAAGCAGTGATCTGGAATGATAGTTCCATATGGTGGTTGTACAGTAGGTATTTCTGGTAGTCTTGAAAGAATGTCAGCTTTTTTATTTTTTGATGCGGGTCTATAAGTTATGTTATATGTGAACCTTGAAAAGAAGAGACTCCATCTGACTTGTCTAGAAGTCAATGTCCTATGGGTTTTAAGGTATTGGAGGTTTCTATGATCTGTATAAATTTGGATAGGTTTGTCAGTACCCTCTAGGAGATGCCTCCAATGCTCTAGAGCAGCTTTCATGGCAAGTAGCTCCTTCTCTCCAATATGATAATTTAATTCTGAAGCTGTTAGAACTCTAGAATAGAATGCAATAGGGTGTATGGGTTCTTGAGGTGAGGGGCGTTGGGATAGGATGGCGCCAATAGCGTAGTGGGAGGCGTCAACCTCTAAAATATATTGGAGGTTTGATTTGGGAAAAGAAAGTATGGGTGCTGTAGTGAAACATGTTTTCAAATACTGGAAAACTTTGTTTGTGTTTTGTGACCATATGAATGGAGTTTGGTTCTTTGTTAGTTCTGTTAGGGGTTTAGTTATGCTAGCAAAATTCCTTATAAATTTTCGGTAGAAATTAGAAAAACCTAAAAACTTCTGAACGTCTTTCTTCGTTTTTGGGATTGGCCAGTTTAGTATAGTTGAAACCTTGTCGGTTTCCATGGAGATACCCTGTGGTGTAATGTGGTATCCCAGAAATGTAATCTCCTGAGAATGGAAGATACACTTCTCTAGTTTCACGTACAAGTGATGTGCCTGTAGCCTAGATAGTACAGTTCTGACTAACTTAATGTGTTCATCGATGTTAGATGAATAAATTAATATGTCGTCTAGGTAAATCACCATTGACATATCAAGAAGATCTCTGAATATATCATTTATGAACCTTTGAAAGGTAGCAGGGGCGTTACAGAGCCCGAAAGGCATTACGGTGTATTCGTATAATCCATAACGGGTTCTGAACGCCGTAAGCCATTCATCACCTGGTCTAATTCTTATCAGATTATATGCACCCCTTAAGTCAAGCTTTGTAAATATAGATGCTCCCCTAAGATGTTCTATTAACTCCGGAATCAAAGGAAGGGGGTAACGGTTTTTAACAGTTCTTTTATTTAATTCCCTATAGTCTACAATTGGACGTAGGGAATGATCTTTGTTTTTAACAAAAAAGATACCTGCTCCTGCTGGAGAGGTGGAAGGTCTTATAAACCCTTTCCGTAAGTTTTCGTTTATATATGTTTTTAAATGAGATAACTCATTTTCAGATAATGGAAAAATGTGGCCATAGGGAATGTCTGATCCCGGGATTAAATCTATTGGGCAATCATATGGCCTATGTGGAGGGAGAGTTTCGGCCTCTCTTTTACAGAAAACTTGCTCAAATTCTTTGTATTGTTGTGGTATTTGAACCTCTGTGACTGACAGTATTTGTGTATTTGGTGTACATGTAGATTGACAATATGGGGAGTTAAAATGCACAGTGTTGGAATCCCATATTATCGTGGGTTGGTGTAACCTAAGCCATTTTAACCCAAGTATTAAAGAATAGATGGGTGAAGTAAGTACATCAAAAGTTATGTACTCGCGGTGGTTATTATGTGTTGTTACCAGTATGGGAACTGTCTGGTGTGTTATAGGCCCTGACTCAAGTTGTTTACCGTCAATAAGGCGCACCAGAACAGGTTTTTGCTTCTTAACAAGAGGTATTTTATTAAACTTGGCGAGTGCATAATCAATATAACTGGAATATGCGCCAGAGTCAATGACAGCTTCAGAGCTGAGGCGGCAGTGGTCCCACTGCAAAGAAATTGGAATAGTACAGTTTGTTACCTGGGAGTTGGTAATTTTCAAAGTTAACAATGTATCAGAGTTCTTACCCTTTTTAGTTCTTTTAAGTACTGGGCAAGTGGAAACATCATGTTCCTTTGAAGCACAGTATAGACATAGATGGTTAAGTCTTCTTCTGTTTTTCTCCTCTAAAGTGAGAGGTCCCTTGATGGCACCGATATCCATTGGCTCCTCTATACCCTTTAGTTGCAAAGAACTTCGGGGATCATGGTATTTAATATTGGTGTCATGAGAAACTTTTTCCTGTTTTCTCTCTCTAATCCTGTGATCAATCTTTATGCTTAGTTGCATTAAACCTTCCAAATTATCTGGTAAGTCTAATCTTGCAAATTCATCTTTAATTTGTTCTGAGAGTCCTAGTCTGAACTGACTTTTTAGGGAAACTTGATTCCAGCCTGAATCTAATTGCCAGATTTTAAACTCAGAAATGTAATCTTCCACAGCTCTTTTATTTTGCTTCAGATTCCTGAGTTTGTGCTCTGCAGTGCTTTGTCTATGGGGGTCCTCATATAAGGAAGATAAGGAACTGAGGAAGTCATCAAATGAATTTAGCATAGGACTATTTTGTTCGTAAAGTGAATCTGCCCAAACCCTGGGTTCACCCCTTAAATAGGAAATCATTGTTAAAACCTTGATTTTGTCAGTTGCAAAGGTTTTTGGTTTTAAGGTAAAGAATAAAGTACAAGCATTAATGAACTGTCTAAATTGCTTCCTGTCACCACTAAACTTATCAGGTGGACTAACAGGGGCCTCTGGTGGAGTGTCAGTGTGATGAGGTGCTGGGGTAAGCCCTTCTTTAATTATATTTTTCAAGGTTTGGTTTTCTATTTGTAAATCTCTTTATTGTAAATTTAATTGATCCACCTTTTGGCCTAGAGTGACCACATAATTAGAGAGCTCTGCAGGATTCATTACACCAATATATCTTTTTTGGGCTTGGTATTCCTGTAACAACCCAGACATACAAAGTCTCGTTATTACTATTATAAGTAGATTTACTAAGTTACTTTTAGACATAGTAGAATTAGGCCTCAGTAATGTAACAGTTCATATCATAAATTGTTTAAATTTAGGTGTGTAATCCCAAGCATAAATATATACAAGTAGGTTCTGACACCTGTATAAAGTACTTAGGATGTTAATATAGTTATTTACTAGCTCAGTGTCAATATCTGGATGACACTAAAACTAGCAAGACAACATGGTGGATAGAATGGATGTATGGTAAGTGATCACACAGATATGATGAGCAAGGTAGATACTGATATGTAAGGTGAGTGATACTACTGAAATAACATGAGACAAATAAAAAGTCAAAGATCGTTACCAATCGTAGTAGTTGTACCAGAGTTGCCTGTGGCTGAGAGCGATGTTACAGTTACAGAGCAGAGCGGTGTAAAGTAGCAGAGAGCAGCCGGAGAGATGTTTGCAGCGTGGGGTTGCGGATGAATCTGATGCGGCCGTCGGTGACGTCACCCGCCAAACAACTGAGCGTGTAGAATCTGGAGTTGAAACAACCCGTGCTGGGAGAGGTGACAGAAGGATCCGGTACAGCGGTACTTGCTGAAAGTAAGAAGTTCTGATGCGGAAGGTCAGAGAAAGTCTCAGCAAGAGACTTAAAGCATAAGTTGGGACAAAAGTATCCGAAGTTATCGGAGAGGCTAGTATCTCTGTAGTTAGGACATTCAATACCAAGCAATGTTACTAAACAGAGGTGTGCCTAATAAAGGTGTTGCAGAATGAGACTGAGGCTGAAAGGATTAACCCATCATTACCCATAAGGATGTGACAAACCATGAGGTTGGGAGTGTGAATCTAGCTACTGTTGTTTTTCCTTTGCTTTTTCAGTGACTCGATGTATGGTGGGTATTGGTCTAATGGTTTCCATGGACATCTTTTGCTTTGCTTTTTTCCATAAAATGGAAAACATTCTGGCTTAGAGGATAGATCTAAGTCAGTCAACAGGATTCTTTCCGTAGTAGTTTTTCAGGAATATCTGTCTCAGGGCTTGTGCTTCTGGAGACATCCTGGGTGATGTGACCACGGACGCCATCCTGCTGGGCTGGTAAGCAGTCTGGATTCTGTTTACGATGCAGGGATTATGGAATCGGAGGTGTCTGTTCTCCTCTTTATCATATTGGAGTTGAGAGTGATTTGCAATGCTCTGATAGCTCGGTTCCAGTTGGTCTATATCACCTTAATGGTTTATATCAGCCACCAGGGAGGAGTTTCCTAGCCTGTAGGAGGTGATTTGGATTGTTTCAGTGAGCAGAATCTCACAATTGCTGTCTATCTACTATCCACATTCCAGGAGTGGGACAACTGGGAAGCGGATTTTCTGAGCAAACAGATTTTTCATTCTGGATCTGGAGATGTTCTCCAGTTTAACACTGAAAATGTGGGTGCCGGAACTTGATTTGATGGTGTCTCGGCAGAATGCCAAGCTTCCAAGGCAGGTTCTAGGTCAATGCTTACACAGGCCGCTCTGATAGATGCTCTGGCGGTCCCTTGAGATTTCAGGTTGGCTTACCTGTTTTCAGTGATTTTAATAGCCCCTGTGGGGCCTCGCAGGATCTGGTATACAGATCTAGTGGAGATGTCGTTTCTCTCACCTGGAAGACTGTCTCTGAGGATGGATCTTCTACTTCAGTAGATGGATCTTCTACTTCATCCAAATCTTGTTTTCTCTGAAGCTGGCTGCTTGGAGATTGAACGCTAGATTCTTTCTAAGCGAGGTTTTTCTGAGTCGGTCATTGAGACTATGATTCAGACGCGTAAGCCTGTGACTAGAAAGATTTATTACAAAATATGGCGTAAATATCTGTATTGGTGTGAATCTAAGGGCTACTCTTGGAGTAGAATTAGGATTCCTAGAATTTTGTCTTTTCTCCAGAAGGGTCTGGAGAAAGGTTTGTCTGCTAGTATCCTGAAGGATTAAATTTCTGCATAGTCTGGGGCGGAGCCTAGCCGCACTGGAATATGGCTGCTTAAGTGTAGATCTCTGAAGCCCTAAGTCTGAATACCGGCTAAAATGTGCTGATAAACTATATACTTTAGCACCATACAGGCAATGGCAGTTGGCAGAACAATTAGGCAACACATAGAATAAAGAATATAGCGCAGGGAAATACTCTTACCGCACCAAACCCATCTTTCAAGCAGAGACCCTGGGTCCTAAGCAAACAGCTCCGGTTAACTAAACACCCGCACAAACAGACAACAGATCTCCCTCTCCACTGAACGTACCACCCAGACCTGAAACGCACACGTCTGGACAGAGTTCCGGCTTAGCACAGACAGAGAAGCGCTCCGGACATTCGACGTGGACGCCTTCATGTGAGTACCAACATACTCTGCTTGCAGCACACGGAAGGCAATAAAACAGCAAAGGGTTATATAAGCCCTCACCACATAAGTTACTAGTGTTCCGGAGTGGGAAAGGACCTAACATAGGGGATCAATCTTCATTAATAACCCCCTTTAAACTTACACAAAGGATTTTGCTCTACGGGAGCCAGACACAGCAACGCCCACGTGGGTTAAACGGCCTCACATTAGCAAATACGCAGCAAAGCCTACCCTCACGTTACAGATACTACACTTACCCCAGCACAACGCCCAAGATCCGCACAACAGAGAATAAAGAAATTTGATAGTGGTTCCTGGGGGCCTACTCTGGGGAAAAACAAACAAAAGGGGGGACAAAAAAAAAATAAAAAAAGAAAAAGAAAGACACGGAGACGCACAGGCAGAGTGATAACAACTGAGCTTGCAAAAATAACACGTATCAGCATACTCTTGTGATGCCAAATAAGAAACTCCCCAAGCTGCTTAAAGAAAATAAACTTTCAACCATGAATACTACCTAAAACCTGTTGACCACCCTGCAACCCCCTCCAGAGATATACACCCCAGAGACCAAAAAGCTGTAGAGGCACAGACTACATCTGCACACCCTGAGTTCTCTAATTATGTTACAAAAGATGACCTAAAACATCTATCTTCAAAAGATTACATAAAATCAGCTATGCAGGAGGTCAAAGAATTATTCACAGAACTTAAACAAGACATCAAAGGGGTGGAAAACAGGGTATTGAAATTAGAAGAGGCTAGTGAAAAACACAACTCAGAGCTACAACTTCAGGGGGAGAGTACTCAATTACACGCAGAAATGTTGCATAACCTCATGGACCGCATGGAGGGCTTGGAGAACAGGAGCAGGCTCAACAACCTTAGAATCCGGGGTATCCCGGAGTCAGTCTTCCCTGCTGCCATCATGGGCTATCTGCAAAGCCTATTCCGCACTATAAAGGACTACCCCTCAGCACTTGAAATACCAATTGAAAGAGCCCACTGAGCACTTCGCCCCAAGCCTCCCAACAAAGCCCCTCCGAGGGATGTGATTGTGAAGCTTCTTTCATACCGTGATAAAGAAGAGATCATGAAAGGTTCCAGGGCAAAATCACCTCTCACACATGCTGGCACTGAAATACAGATATACTCTGATTTATGCCCCACCACGCTGCAAAAAAGGAAAGATTTAAAATTCATAACATCCGTACTTAGGGATAACAGAATCCCATATTGTTGGGGGTTCCCTACTTGCATCATAGCCACCAAAGACAATATTACCACCATTTTCCGCAATATACCAGATCTGACGACTTTTAACAATAATCTTGGCCTAGACATCCAACTCTCACCATCAATCGCCCATCTAGGAAACAACCCCCCCACAGAGGCCGTAAACACTAGAGGAGACCCATCATGAGTTACGCTCAGAATGGAGTGAATATTCTGTAACACCATAATCTTACCAGATATAATAGACAATGCTGAATCTGCTCTCCGTGGGCCTGAAGGTGAAGGAGAGATCCGAACCTACAAAGAGGAACTAGCCCCAACAATTTGGCTACAAGACACTTTTTGGACTCTGCCCCACCTTTACTTCGGATGGGTAATACAAGATAAAGACTGTCTGTAATTTGTCTAACATTTGTTGTTTGTTTGCTTGTTTGCTGTTAATTTGTAATAGTTTTGGTTATGAGTTACACTACAAAACACCAAAGAAAATAGTGCACAATGTATATAATCCTAACATGCACATGAGGTAATCTCAAACACAATGTATCTAACATATATATACATACATGCCTAACTTACAGAGCTTTAACTAACACAAACGCTTCCCCCTCCTACACGCCTCTTCTCTCAACTCAATCCCATACACACACACATGTACAAGCAAGCATGCTACCTCCCACACACCTCACCCTGCACTTACTTCCCTGCGCACAAAAAAAAAAAATAATAATAATAATAAAACACATAACACAGCAAACTGCCATTGCTTCCACATCACTTATCAGCACATGACATTTTTATACCTAACCAATAAGCACGCTAGTCATAGGTTTCAGTCTAGGGATACTACCCCTAGTGTTATTTTACCTTTGTTGAACTGTTGCACTTGTTTTTGAATTGCATTCTTGACCTTGTTATTGCATAATTCTGCCTTGTTCTCAATCACTTAACCCTGCTACTAATCCAACAGGGGATATATTCACGCTTCCTGACACTTCTCTACTGACCCCTACCCTCTTCAACCTTACCCCTCTTTGTTCACCCCCACCCCCCTTCCTCCTCTGATCCTAATACCCTACACGTACCCAGACCCCCACTCCCCCCTTGGGAAAATGCCGTCACATACAAACAGGAGCAAAATGAGAGGAATTTAACTAATAACGGTAAACGTAAAAGGGCTAAACAACACAGGGAAGAGATCCATAGTTTTAAGGGATCTCCAAAATCTAGGAGGGGACATCATTCTTCTCCAAGAAACGCACTTTAAAAAGGGTCATGAACCTAAATGGTTCCAGAAACATTACACACAAGCGTTTCTTGCTTCAAGTACTAGCAAAAAAAATGGGGTAGGTATCCTGCTCCATGAGAAAACCCCATTTCAACTCACCCAGACCGTGAAAGACCCTGAGGGCCGATACCTCACCGTCACGGGCCTGTTATACAACAGCCCAGTGACAATAGCTAACCTTTACTTTCCGAACACCCTACAGGCACCCTTCTTTAAAAAATTAACGCAAAAGATACTAGAGGTGCAGACTGGTGTCCTCATCATGGGAGGGGACTTTAATGTGGCCCTAAACCCGCTCTTGGACACCTCCGACGGCTCCTCCAGCACCAATGCTAGAACAATTAAAACAATCGGATCCCTTTTGGGAGACCTAAAGGTACACGACACATGGCGCATAACACACCCAAACACGAAGGACTTCACTTTCTTCTCTCACCCACATAACAAATACTCAAGAATTGACTATATTTTTATCGACACGGTAGGGCTAACGCTTATATCAGATAGTGAGATACACCCAATCACCTTGTCTGATCACGCACCAGTATCATGCACAATTCAATGGCCTGACATCCCAGCATCCTCCTTCGTGTGGAGACTGGATGACACATTATTAAACAACCCCAACACTCAAAATGAAATTGCCAATCTTCTTAAAGAATACTTTCAATTTAACCTATCAGACAACATTCCCTTAACTACAGTATGGGAAGCACACAAGTGCGTTCTCAGAGGGGAACTCATTAAACTAAGGGCCAGGCAAGTCAGGCTGAGGAGGGAGAAACTTAAAACCTTACTTACCCAACTGTCACGGATCGAAACTTTACATAAGTCAAACCCCCTAGACACCTCTTTATCAACAGAATTAGGTCAAATCAAGATCAACCTTTTAAATCATCTACAGGAAGAACAGCAGAGAAAGGCTCTCTTTTTGAAACAAAAATACTATGACCAAAGTAACAAGGCAGGTAGGATGTTGGCTCGAGCTATTGCTCGCCGCAGGCTTAATACCTTTGTTCACAAGATAACAGACATACACGGAAACCCACAACACAACGCTAAAAATATGGCAAAAGCCTTCAGGGAATACTATAATACTCTATATAACCTAAAACTAGATACCTCGGACAAAACAGCAACCCCACTGGGTACTTCTGGACACGCTTTCATACAGCACTACTTATCCAAAATAAATATACCCTCTCTGTCAGAAAAGGAAAAAAACTCCCTGGAGGATTCCTTCACTATCACAGAAATCCTAAACACCATTAAAGACTTACCCCTAGGAAAAAGCCCAGGCCCAGATGGTCTGGGAGCTAAGTACTACAAAACATTTGCACATATTCTTGCCCCCCATCTCCTAACAATTCTCAATTCCACATCTGAAGCTGCCTCACTTCCCAGCACTATGCTAGAGGCACACATAATTGTCCTTCCAAAACCTGGCAAACCTCGCACTAAACCTGAAAACTTCCGCCCAATTTCCCTGCTAAATTTGGTTATAAAAATCTTGGCCAAGCTCCTTGCGAATAGACTTAATAAATTCATGCCCCAACTTATCTCCACCGATCAGGTCGGCTTCATCCCAAACAGAGAAGCGAGAGATAACACGCTAAAAGTATTGCAACTAATCACATACGCCCGTAACAACCAGCTTCCCCTGTCCCTCCTTTCAACGGACGCCGAAAAGGCGTTCGACCGAGTCAGCTGGTCTATTATGCTCTCTACACTAAGCAAAATGAACATTGGCCCAAAATTTAGGAATATGATATTATCTTTATACTCTTCCCCAAATGCCAAAATACACGTCAATGGAGTATTATCAGACCCATTCAAAATTTCAAACAGAACCAGGCAGGGATGCCCACTATCGCCCACCCTATTTGCTATCTCAATAGAACCACTAGCCAGTAGAATAAGGGATAACCCCAAAATAAAGGGACTTCACACCCAATCTGTAGAACACAAAATAGCAATGTATGCAGATGACCTTTTGTTTACCATCACAGACACAGCCCACTCACTGCCTGAAGTGCTTCACGAACTTGCACAATATAGTACAGCTTCTAACTTTCACCTCAACCTAAATAAATCCGAACTCCTCAATATTAGTGAACCACAAGAGTCTTTTAACACCATTAAGAGACACTGCCCCATAAAAGTGGTAAACAAGGAGATTCGATATTTGGGCATCACAATCACCCCCTCTATAACAAGTCTAGTCGAATCCAACTACAAAAAACTAAAAGACGAAATCTTAGCCGACCTATCTAGCTGGAAAAAGAAACACATTTCCTGGCTGGGACGTATAAGTATAGTCAAGATGAACATTCTACCTAGAGTCCTATACATATTACAAACCATCCCAGTCTCGCCAACTACCCCACATATCCAGCATATACAGAATGCAATAGAAAAGTACATATGGCAAGGAATCAAACCAAGGATCAACAAGAATACAATATACAAACCTAGGTCGATGGGGGGGTTGGGGCTGCCTAATTAACAATTATACAGGTTGGCAATAGTGTTGCAGCAAGCTGTCGAATGGTGCCAAAATTTGGCCCTTAAAGCCTGGATAGGACTGGACTCTGACATCCTCAACTGTGGCAACGTGGGCTCCCTGTTGTGGACCCCGCGTAGACACCGCCCATCTCAAACGCTTAAGTACCCTCTACTGAAAGAGACACTGTCCGCTTGGGACGGTATTGCTGCAACACAGAGCAACATCTCAGCCCCTGTCTCACCCTTAATGTCAGTACGCAGCGACCCTTCCTTGGGCATCTGCATACCCCCGAAGATACTAAGACTTCCCTTACCCATAAATAAACTAGCTATATACAACGCCCTACACCAAAACAATCTCAAATCCCAACAGGACCTTGAGGAGTTTGACCCTGAAGTGTTCTCCTCCTGGTTTCACTGCACACAACTGTATCATTTCATTACCACACACAGACACAGACCCTCGCTTCTCAGGCCCCTCACGCCATTCGAAACACTATGTACTCAAAACAACCCGCCAAAACACCTAATTTCAATCCTATATGGCATGCTCCAAAGGGATGGCCTCCAGACCCTTCCCTCGTATGCGCTGAGCTGGAATAGAGAACTTGGGATTGACCTAGCACCCGAGGATTGGAATAAAATATTTGAAATTACTAAAAAATGCTTGATATCAGCCAAAACTCAAGAGACACAATACAAATTCTTAAGCAGGTTTGTATCTAACCCCACAAAGAATTAAGAAAATATACCCAAACTCTTCAGATAGGTGCTGGAGGGGATGCGGCCAAAACGGGTACCATGACACATGTATGGTGGGATTGCCCCAAGTTAGAAGGATTCTGGAGAGAGATCTTTGAGGAGATTAACCAAAAAATAGGCACGACAATTCAACCAAACCCCACAATCTTACTCTATCATGATCTTCCAAAACTTATTAGCACACATAGCAAAGCACTCCTTATGGTCATGCTAAATGGCGCTAAATCCCTGATAGCTCAAAAATGGAAAACTGACTCAATCCCCAGCCTTACAGAGTGGAGGTCATTGGTCTCATCTCAACTTCAATTGGAGAGATTCCACTACCTCAAAACGGGACAACTAGACATACATGAACTCATGCTGATGGCATAGGAAGGAAACCACACAGGCTAATAGACTAAAAGAGAGTTACATACAGGGATAGCAATACCCATATGTTGTCCCCTCCTCTTTCTCCCCCCCCCATACCTAATCTCTCCTTCTTTCCATCCCAGTCTTTTCCTGACCACCCCCCCACCCCCATTTCCTAACAGCTGATTTCCAGGGACAGAACATGTATAGCCATTACGTTTAACTTGTACTTTCCTGATCTGAGAAATGCAAAATGTTAAAATTTAAGGCAAAACCAATACAAAGACCAGCAGCACTGGAGGTCTGACTCCCAGACCCCCACACTAACTGCCAGGAAGAGACTCGGATTGCATAGCTGGACATTTGAACCTAGAAACTAACTGAGCTTTGAATGGTTGAATTTTTCACTGTAAGTACATTCTACTGCCGTCAGTGTCTTATTCTTGTACTTATGTTCTGAAATTAATAAAGATTTGCCTTTTAAAAAAAAAATAAAAAAAATTCTGCATTGTCTATTTTGTTGCACTAGTGTCTGGCGGATGTTCCAGATGTTTAGTCTTTTTGTCAGGCTCTGGTTAGAATCTGGCCTATGGTTATGTTTGCGACTCCTCCTTGGAGTCTTAATTTAGTTCTGAGAGTTCTTCAACAGGCTCCGTTTGAGCCTATGCAGTCATTGAATATCAAGTTATTAACCTGGAAGGTTTTATTTTTAGTTGCTATCTCTTCGGCTCAAAGAGTCTCATAGCTTTCTGCGCTGCAGTGTGAGTCTCTTTTCCTTATTTTTGAGTCTGATAAGGTAGTACTTCGTACTGCTCTTGGTTTTCTTCCCAATGTTGTTTCTGTTGATATTAATCAAGAAATTGTTTTTCCTTCTCTGTGTCCTAATCCTTCTTCTCATAAGGAACGTTTATTGCACAACTTGGATGTAGTCCGTGCATTGATGTATTATTTGCAGGCGACTAAGGATTTTTGCCAGTCTTCTTCTTTATTTGTGTTTTTTTCTGGGAAGAGTAAAGGTCAGAAAACTGCAGCTACTTCACTTTCTTGTTGTTTGAGGAGTATTATTCGCTTGGCTTATGAGACTGCTGGTTAGCAGCTTCCTGAGAGAATCACGGCTCATTCCATGAGGGCAGTTTCTTCTACTTGGGCTTTCAAAAATGGTGCTTCTGTAGATCAGATTTGCAAGGCTGCCACTTGGTCATCTTTACATACTTTTTCTAAATTTTACAAATTTGATACTTTTGCGTCAGCTGAGGCTGCTTTTGGGAGAAAGGTTTTCAAGCAGTGGTGCCTTCTGTTTATGTTAACTGTCTTGTCCCTCCCTTATCATCCGTGTCCTCTAGCTTGGGTATTGATTCCCATTGTACTGATTTCTCCTTTTCCTATGGTCGAATAACTGGGTGGGGGTTGTGGGTAAGGGGAGTGGTATTTAACAGCTTTGCTGTGGTGCTCTTTGCCTCCTCCTGCTGGTCAGGAGTGATATTTCCAATAGTAATTATGATGATCCGTGGACTCACCGTGTCAAGAAAGAAACACATTTATCAGGTAAGCATAAATTTCATTTTTTCTAGCAATTTTTGCCCTCATGCAATGGCGTATTTAGGTTTTGTGCTGCCCTAGGCACTCAAAATTCTGCTGCCCCCCCCCAAAGGTTTAAGGCCTTTTTCCCCTAAATATTTTTTCGGGTCAGTGTGTAAGAAGGGAGAGAATAGAAGGGGAGAAAAGGGAGGGAAAGGAAAGAAGGGAGGGAGGGAGGGAGGGAGAGAGAGAAGAGAAATGTGGGGAGGAAAAGAAAGGAGTGAAAGAAGGGAGCAAGAGAGGGAGTTGAGAGAAAGTAGGGAGGAAGGGAAAGAAAGAAGGGAGGGGGTTGAGGGAAGAAGGGAGTTGAGGGAGAAAGGGAGGGAGAAAGGGAAAGAAGGGAGAGAGGAAGGGAGGGAAAGAAGAATACCCTTTGAAACAATCACTGCCCTTTACATGCAACAACATACATTTATTACCATCATTCAAGTAATGAAATTTTTTAAGTGTCCATTTACTATTTACTCCATGTGTTTATGAATGCAGAGAAAGCTAGCCATTAGTAGCTAACATACATTAGCACTGAGAGCTTATGATTAGACATCACAAGCTGATCTAAGCAGTGCACAGACGCATCCAGTCTGTTAGTTACTAAGACCTGCAATAAGCACTGCGCTCGAAGACCCACCACAGCTGATAAGGGGAGGCAGCATATCGGCACATGGTTATCTCCTCCAGCCTCACATTGTAAGCATATCCCCGGGCTAGTTTCTCACCAAGAACGCTTCCACTGCAAAAATGTTGGTAGCTCTAAATAAGGCAACGGTTTAAAGGAGCACTGCCTGTGAGGAACGACCTTAATCAGCGCATGTGCCTTGTCTTCTCTGTAAAAGACTGCACTTTATCGTTTACTGTACTGTGTGCTGGCTTTTAGAGAGAGGATAGGGCAGATGTGCTGCCCCTCCCAAATCTGCTGCCCTAGGCACCAGCCTTGTTGGCCTAGGCCATAAAACGCCCCTGCCCTTATGCAATGTTACAACATATTGAAAATACTTGAAAACAAGACACATATAGAATTTTAAAATATATAAAAAAGGGAAAGAAAACTTACATATTCTGTTGCATGTATATGTATAATACAAGCTATGTAATATTTCATATTTTTAGTGTGGAATTTTGCCAGTTTTGCACTGCATTTCCTATAAAGGTTAGATTCTACAAAAAAAGTTCAAGAACTCTGTGAACTAGAAACCACAGTTGAAATAAATCATTCACCCCATATCAAATGTATTGTAATTAAAAATAATGTTAGCTAAACCACAAAAACATTTTTTTTTTCTTTCAGAAAATACATAATTTATTAGAACATTGTCTAATACTTTAATGTATCTTTAGTCAAGGTTGTTACAAAGATGGCTTCCTGCCAAGGAAAATGTTTATATACCCCTACTTGCCAACAGTGTAAAATATGAAACATTACAAACTTGCATTTTTCAGCAAATAATGCTTTGTTAAATGGAAGAAATGTAATAACTTTTGACTGATTTACATTCCACAAACAAAATGATGTTTTAGCAAATATAAACATGTAAACTTTCCACAGTAAAGTCTCTAAAAATGTCATAAAACATCTTGTAATTACAAGACTTATGTTTAGTGTTGCAATAAATTAAAATGCAGACCCAATGTTAAAGATTTTCAAATAGATTAACACTACAGTTGCCAAACTCCACACAGCATATTTGGTCTTGTCTTTCCAAAGGACATTGTTCCAGAAGTCTTGTTGTTTGTTCAGATGGAACTTTGCAAACCTAAGCCATGCTGCCATGTTCTTTTTAGAGAGGAGGCTTTCTCCTGGCAACTCTTGCATACAAACCATACTTTTCCAGCCTTTTTCTAATTGTACTGTAATGAAATTTAACATTTAACATGCCAATTGAGGCCTGAGTCTGAGATGTAACTTGTTTTTTTGTTGCAATTTCTCTGTGCATTGCATGGTCTGACCTTAGGGTGAATTTGCTGGGACGTCCACTCTTGGGAAGATTGGCAAACTGTGTTGAATGTTTTCCATTTGTGAATAATCTTTCTCACTGTAAAATGGACTTTACATTGTTTGGAAATGGCCTTATAACCCTTCCCAGATTGAAGGACAGCAACAATTGCTTTTCTAAGATCATTGCTGATGTCCTTTTAACACACAGCTGAATGCTCCAGACCAGCAAACTGCTAAAACTTTGGCTTTTATAGAGGTAGTCACGCTTGATGATGATGAATTAATCAAGAGCATTTGATTAGCAGCACCTGACTACTACTTAGCCTCTTAATTCCTATGGAAGCAGTAAGGGTGTACTTAGTTTTTCACACATGGCTTCTCCATTTTGGCTTTATTTTTTGTTAAATAAATCATGACAGAAACAAACGATACCTCAGTCAGTTATGTTTCTCGGTCATAAGGAAAGTATTGTGAGTGCTAAACTGCTGTGTATTGATTATATATATATGTGTGTGTGTATGTGTATGTATATATATATATATATATATATATATATATACATACAATTATAGACAGGAGAAAAATAAAAATACAACTACTCAAGGAGATGTTTATATATAAACTAAAATATGTTTATTTCTTTAATATATATTACATTTATTTGTTTTAACAGGGATGGGCAAACAAAATCCTGTTTGAAACAAGAAATTGGCTCAATACTAAGACACAGCTTCTAACCACAGTTTACTTATTTAATTATAATAAAAGTTGCTAGCAGGAGCAAAGGGGAAACAAAGTCTGAGACTTTTGTAAGCTGCAGAGAGGGAGATGGGAGCCATTGACCAATACAGGAGCACATAAAATAAACTTGTCCCATTAAAGATAAAGAAACGGGTAGCCCCTGTCCCTTTTACCTTGATTCCCTTTTATGTTGCTCTGCCTGTAATTTCTACTGATTGCAGTGTGCTTGCTCAAGCAGAGGCTGTTAGCACAACGCTCCGGCATAGGAAAGAGGGTGACAAAATTTGACAAAGTGCAGAGCACCGTACTGGGACTGAAGAGGAGGGATTCAGGACAGCAGTGACCCGTGGTGGAGGCGGTCTGCGTTCTGTTAAGGCTCACAAATTAAAACGTCTTCAAAGGCAGAAAAAAAATACTAACTGCAGCATTAAACTTCTGTACTTAACAATGCAGCTTGAAACATCTGGTCTCACCAACGTGCTCCACTCGAGCAAGCCCCAGTGAGAACTTCAGGGAATGGAGGCAGGACACAGAGTGATAGGAGCTACTAGGGAGCTACTTGCGGTGACTGCTCCTGTGCTGGGTGGGGCTAGCTCGTCCGTGAAATACATGCTGCTTAAACCAACTTCTGAATGGGCAGCAGATGAATTAACTTTCTAGTAGTTAGTTGTGTTACTAGTAAGTTAAATCAGCTACCACTGCTTCAGAGGCTGCAAAAAATCTGAGCACGTTGCCAGTGAATGTGGATCCCGGCATATGTTTACACAACAAATAGGCCTAGATTACATATGGAGCACAAAAATAATAGCGCTATTGAGCTCTAACACTGCACAAGTTAAATCAATAGTGCGCATATTACAAGTTCAAAGTAAAATGTTTGCGCTCAAGACTCAAACGCACTGACATCTGAAAGTTGGATAGTGTGGCAGCGCTAACTAACTTTCCCCATAGACTTATATGGGGCTCTTTTCTAAAACCTCTTCTGTCTTTCGCTTGTGCACTAACCAAAAGGCCAAGTAGGCTAAAGTCAGAGGTGTGTTAAGAAATACTTAAAATACATTTTTTTCTTCACTTAGAAGTATCTCACAAAAGTGAGTAAACCCCTCACATTTTTATAAATATTTTATTATATGTTTTCATGTTCCAAAACTGAATAAATGACACTTTTCTGCAATTTAAGGTAGTGAGTATACAGCCTGTATAACAGTGTAAATTTGCTGTCACCTCAAAAAAAAGTCAACACACAGCCATTAATGTCTAACCTGTTGGCAACAAAAGTGAGTACACCCCTAAGTGGATATGTCCTAATTGGGCCCAAAGTGTCAATATTTTGTGTGGCCACCATTATTTTCCAGCACTGCCTTAACCCTCTTGGGCATGGAGTTCACCAGAACTTCACAGGTTGCCACTAGAGTCCTCTTCCACTCCTCCATGACAATATCACAGAGCTGGTGGATGTTAGAGACTTTGCGCTCCCCCACCTTCCATTTGAGGATGCCCCACAGATTCTCAATAGGGTTTAGGTCTGGAGATATGATTGGCCAGTCCATCATCTTTAACCTCAGCTTCTTTAGCAAGGCAGTGGTCGTCTTGGAGGTGTGTTTGGGGTCGTTATCATGTTGGAATTCTGCCCTGTGGCCCAGTCTCCGAAGGGAGGGAATCATGCTCTGCTTCAGTATGTCACAGTACATGTTGGCATTCATGGTTCCCTCAATAAATTCCCCCAGTGCCGGCAGCACTCATGCAGGCCCAGACCATGACACTCCCACCACCATGCTTGGCTGTAGGCAAGACACACTTGTCTTTGTACTCCTCACCTGGTTGCCGCCACACATGCTTGACACCATCTGAACCAAATAAGTTTATCTTGGTCTCATTGGACCACAGGACATGGTTTGAGTATCCATGTCCTTAGTCTGCTGGTATTCAGCAAATGGTTTGCAGGCTTTCTTTTGCCTCATCTTTAGAAGAGGCTTCCTTCTTGGATTACAGCCATGCAAACCAATTTGATGCAGTGTGCGGCGTATGGTATGAGCACTGACAGGCTGACCCCCCACCCCTTCAACCTCTGCAGCAATGCTGGCAGCATTCATATGTCTATTTCCCAAAGATAACCACTGACGCTGAGCACATGCACTCAACTTCTTTGGTCGACCATGGCGAGGCCTGTTCTGAGTGGAACCTGTCCTGTGAAACCGCTGTATGGGTTTGCCCACCTTGCTGCAGCTCAGTTTCAGGGTCTTTTCAATCTTCTTATAGCCCAGGCCATAGTTATGTAGAGCAGCAATTCTTTTTTTCAGATCCTCAGAGAGTTCTTTGCCATGAGGTGCCATGTTGAAATTCCAGTGACCAGTATGAGAGGTATAACACCAAATTTAACACACCTGCTCCCCATTCACACTTGAGACCTTGTAACACCAACAAGTCACATGACACCAGGGAGAGAAAATGGCTAATTGGGCCCAATTTGGACATTTCCACTTAGGGGTGTACTCACTTTTGTTGCCATGGTTTAGACATTAAAGTGAAAGTAATGTTTAGTCAATCCGAAGATATCAATGCATTATTTCATCATACAATAAGCAAATTGCTAACTTTATTTTATAGATTTTTTTTATTTAGAGTTTTTATATCTATATATTTCCCTACCGTTTCGACGATAACTCCTCCCAACCTCTATTTCCTGATGTTATGTGCGGTGACGTATAGAGCGGTCCCACCCGCTCTATACGTAATCTCAGAAGCGTGTTCACAATGAACAGTCTAAGTGCGCATGCGTGAATCGGGGATTTCAATCTCCAATGTGCATGCGATACATGTGAATTGTATGTGGATTCCTAAATGAAACAAGTACGCATGCGCAAAACGGGAACGCTCCTGTATTCACAGATGCTGAATTAGTTTTTAGCGCATGCGCAGATCATCAAGTAGGTGGATGACGTAGGGTCACGGCCACCGACAGGCCAAATTTTCAACTGGATGATCTAAAAACGTGACCAAGACAGATAAAAAATTTTTTTAAAAAAACGTGTTGAATTTGCGGACCGGCAAAAAGGGAATTTAAACGACGATTACTGGATTTACAATACATTTAAAAAAAATCATGAATGAAACTCATATTAATTTTGAACAAAGAATTATATTTGGGATCAGCATCAAGGTAACTTTACCTTCACTTTAATGGCTGTATGTTGAGTTATTTTGAGGGGACAGAAAATTTACACTGTTATACAGGCTGTACACTCACTACTTTACATTGTAGCAAAGTGTCATTTCTTCAGTGTTGTCACATGAAAATATATAATAAAATATTTACAACAATGTGAGGGGTGTACTCACTTTTTACTTTTGTTAGATACTGTATATATATATATATATATATATATATATATATATATATATATATATATATATATATATATATATACACAGTATATATTTTGTATCTTTAGTGTAAGATAATTGGGGCAACAAGGAGTTGATCAACAGGTTGTAATAGGCTTGAATTCCAAAGTATTGGAAAGCCTTTCAGCTAGACTATAATCCAGGCCTCTGAATTATATTCTATTTTTTTTAGAATATTTTACCAAATGGTTTATCTACAAAACTTCCCAAAAACGTTAGTGCTGAATTTTGTAGAATAATTACTAGATTATCTTTTCTAAAGGAATAGGCCATACCCCTATGTAACACCCACACATAGGTAAATTTCCACCATTACCATTCCTAAACAGGACAGGACCAATCAGAAGTAGCATACCCACCGGCTGTGGGTGTGGCTTTTGCAGGACATTACAATATGTTTCATTCCTTAGAACATTTTCGTTTTGTACTATTTTTTTCCATTATTAATAAAAATTCACATTTTAGAATTGTTGCAGATAAAAGTATATCATATGTACTTACAAATGCAAGTAATCTATATCCCTCTATATTAATGGCTGAATGTAGTATATTATTTAAATTTAAACCTTTTTATAATATTTAAAACACTTTTTTTGAATACATGATAAATATTTCTCATTGTCATCATCCTGAAATCATTGAACATAATTTACACTATGTTCCCCTTTCTAATATTTTCAACTGTTAGTAGAAAATGTAAAATTCAAACTGGTAATGTTTACGCAAACACTGCACATGCTTATGACATTGATCATTCCTAATACATGTACAAAAATAATGTTTAAATTATTCTGCATAAATTACACACTACAACATTCACTATAATTTACTTAAAGAGACATGATGATCAAAAATGGTCCAACTAAAAGAGAGTATTTCAAAAATTATTACAGTCTTTTTTTATTTGTTTATTAATATTTCTGAATAAACTAATTTTGTTTCTATGTGAGGTGGCCTTGTCAGACAAACTGTGTAATATGGGTGACAGGAAAAAAAATCTTTTCTATATTTATAAAATAAATGTTGCCATTATAACAGCCTCACATTATTTTTCTTCTTTCAAGGTGAGCGAACATTTAAGTGTGATCATTGTGATGCTACATTCAAAAGAAAGGACACTTTAAATGTTCATATCCAAGTGGTCCATGATGGGCGTAAGAAGTACAAATGTGATCTCTGTGATAAAGCTTTTGTGACACCTTCAGTGCTTAAAAGTCATAAAAAAGTAAGTAGATTCCAAAGTCTTTTGCAATCATGGGAACAAGTTATGAAAACCCAGGATTATGAAAACAGAATGGATATTTATAGACTAATATTGCCCACCAAGGGACGTTTCTATACTAGACGGTGCTAATATTATAGCCACTGGAAAGCATATTAGTCCCCATAAGTTGTTAAGAGGAGGGGGCTAAATAAATATAAAAATAACGGAGCTAAAGTATTGCTTTAGTGAGTCTGAAAAAAAATGAATGGAGGTAAGCAAAAAAAATGATATAGATAGGATTGTAGTTTATGTTTAATTTACCATCACTTTAACAGTCTCTCCTTTCACTTTTTTATGGCATGTAGGGCAGCTTTGCCCATAAATGAAAGGCACTACACCCCCATTTCGAGCCCATCATAAAATCTCTTAAAAAAACCTTTTGTTTAACTGCCTAGACTTATGAAGAGTTTTAGGGAGTTTAGCTGAAAGGGTTTGAGGGAGTTTGTCTGGTGGCAAACTTCAGCAGTCCTACATATACTTTCCATTAAGGGATAATTATATAATTACTTGGACAATCCTTTCTCTTGTAAAACTATTAAGAGAGTTATAAGAAAGTGGTACCTTTTATGGATGTAATGTTTGTTGTTATATAATGGTAAGGTGTTTAGACCGTTTTAACCCATGGATACTTTAAGCAAATATGTAGCTTTTTTAGCATTGCATTTTAATTGAATTTAAAGGGACACTGAACCCAAATGTTTTCTTTCGTGATTCAGATAGAGCATGTAATTTTAAGCAATTTTCTAATTTACTCCTATTATCAAATTTTCTTTGTTCTCTTGCTATCTTTATTTGAAAAAGAAAGCATCTACGCTTTTTATTTTATTCAGAACTCTGGACAGCACTTTTTTATTGGTGGATTAATTTATCCACCAATCAGCAAGGACAACCCAGGTTGTTCACCAAAAATGGGCCGGCATTCTTGCATTTCAAATAAAGATACCAAAAGAAAGAAGACAATTTGATAATAGGAGTAAATTAGAAAGTTGCTTAAAATGTCATGCTCTATCTGAATCACGAAAGAAATTTTTTGGGTTCAGTGTCCCTTTAATGCTGTTTTTGCATAAAAATGATAGAAAGGGTGGCTTTATAACAGTACAATAATTATATTCTACATTTCCGCCATAAAAAAAACACATTTAAAAACTAAATTTTCTATGTCTACATGCTGATGGACAGAAACATATGTCTACTTCACAATTTAAAAGGCTCTCTCTTATTCTTTTCTAAGGTTTCTCAGTCTCTAGTACTGTGGCATCTTGATTAGTATTTTTTTTATTAAATTTTTTTAAAATGGGAAAACAAACAACATAAGGAAAAAATAAAGCATGATACAGAAATTTTATGATAAGGGGCCCCATCCGATATGCAGCGTCGCCCGCAGAAGCCGGCAACGCCAGATTTTGCGCGGCTTTGGTATCACATATACGGCGTAACATAAAAGTTACGCTAGTATATTTCTGTCTTCACCCGTAGTTTTTTGCCCCATAGACGGACATAAAAAACACGCGCAGTTTGGTGTCCATTATACAGCATAAGGACTTACGTGGCAAAAATGGAGAAATCTTACTCCATTTTCACCTCGCCACAAAATGCAGGCGTAGCAAGCCTTGCACGGAGTATTGGAGCACCGTAACTCCCTAAACTTCCTGCAAAATAAAACCTAACGCATGTGCAATGTCTATCTACCTGTCAACCGCAATCCCCCACCGCAATCCCTAATAAAGTGTTTAACCCCTAAACCGCCGCTCCCGGACCCCGCCGCCACCTACATTATATGTATTACCCCCTTATCTGACCCCCCTACACCGCCGCCACCTATATTAAATATATTAACCCTTAATCTGATCCCCCTACACCGCCGCCACCTATATTAAATATATTAACCCCTAATCTGATCCCCCTACACCGCCGCCACCTATATTAAATATATTAACCCCTAATCTGATCCCCCTACACCGTCGCCACCTATATTAAATATATAAACCCCTAAACCTAAGTCTAACCCTAACACCCCCTAACTTAATTATTATTTAAATAAATCTAAATAATATTAATATTATTAATTAAATTATTCCTATTTAAAACTAAATACTTACCTATAAAATAAACCCTAAGATAGCTACAATATAATTAATAATTACATTGTAGCTATTTTAGGGTTTATATTTATTTTACAGGTAACTTTGTATTTATTTTAACTAGGTACAATAGCTATTAAATAGTTAATAACTATTTAATAGCTACCTAGTTAAAATAATTACAAAATTACCTGTAAATTAAATCCTAACCTAAGTTACAAATACACCTAACACTACACTATCAATAAATTAATTAAATAAACTACAATTATCTAAACTAAAATACAATTAAATAAACTGAACTATATTACAAAAACAAACACTAAATTACAAAAAATAAAAAAATATTACAAGAATTTTAAGCTAATTACACCTAATCTAAGCCCCCTAATAAAATAAAAAAGCCCCCCAAAATAATAAAATTTGCCTACCCTAAACTAAATTACAAATAGCCCTTAAAAGGGCCTTTTGCGGGGCATTGCCCCAAAGTAATCAGCTCTTTTACCTGTAAAAAAAAGAACAATCCCCCCCACATTACAACCCACCACCCACAAACCCCTATTCTAAAACCCACCCGATCCCCCCTTAAAAAACCTAAGTCTAAACCCCAAGTGGTCCTTACCTGTAATCTTGCCGCCCTAGTAAAGTTTACAATAGATTGGTTAACTGAAAAAGAGTATGTTACTAGTTTAAAACTAGAATCTACAATGATGGTACCTTTCAATCTAAAGGCATTGATCCATTCATTGCCCTAAGGACAATGTACCTAATCAAGTCTTTAATTTTCATGTCTTCAAGGGCTCTATCCTGGCATGGCAACACTGATGTAAAGATCTCCAAATTAACTATCACGTATCAAGATTCCTTCTGATACAAGGCAATCCATTATTTATACCAGGTCTCACTTCCTCCATATTTAGACATTGGACCGATTCAGGGCTTAAATATTTAATTCAAATGATGGAAGGGTCATTTGAGACACTTAGTTTGGAATTCTCCCTTCATAAACATGACTTCTATGCATACCTTCAATTAAGACATTTTCTTAATAATCTTAGAAGTCAATCTTTATTACAATGGAATCTTGAAAACCTGGAATATGTTTTTTAAACTGTTATAATCAAGGGAATTATTTATCTCACTACTTTATAACATTTTGTTAAATAGTGCTGACCAAAAACATCTGAACGACCTTATGTCTAGGTGGGTAAAGAAAATTCCCTTTAATCTCATTGGAGAGAATTTAGGTGAGTTTTGGTTTGGCAAGAAAGGCCACCATGATGGTCTTGTTGAGAAAATCTCATTGTAAAATTGTAAATAGGATATATGTAACACCATCCCAGATAAATGGTTGGTTCCCAAATAGTAATCATAAATGCTCTAAATGTAGTAACCTGCAGGCAGATTTAGTCCATTGTTTTTGGTCCGGCCCTAAAATCAAACAATTTTGGCCCAAGGTTCCTTTTTGGCTAACAGTGGTGCTGAACCAGGAAATTAAAATAGACTGTCAAGATATCTTTCTTCTATGTAGTTCAGACAGATATGAAAACTTCAAAACCATTAATGCCCTTATTTTAGCAGGGCATATTATTTTATCTAACTGGAAGGCCAAGATCCCGCCATCTTTTGTAGTATTTAAGAAATTAATCTCAAATTTGATAATCTTGGAACAATCTTTTCTCCCCTCGGGTATAGATAAGAAATTGAAAAGTTACTTACATAAATGTGAAAGTATTATTATATCATACCCGAAGGAGGTCCAATTACAACTTATTAGGGCGTTAAGAAAATCAGATTTATTTGTCCTTTTGACTCAGGAAGGGATACTGACACAGAATGAGCAAGTGACAATTTAAGTGGACCATGTCCGTAAAGACTCCAGGGGTGTTGCAAGGACGGGTGCTTTTTTTTTTTTCTCCTTTTCTATTTTTGTGTGAGTGGTTTTATTTTAAAACTCTCTGGATTTAAGGTACAATGGTACGAGGGTATTCCTTTCTATCTCGATTCGGAAAATAATTAGGTGGTAAACTCCTCTTCAGGATTTAAAGTGATCATTGTTTGGTTTACACTATTTGGATATTTGAAATATGAATACTTTGTCTAATCTTATAACTATATCAGAATTAAGACATGTACACATGTTTTTTCTTTTGATTTCCCTCTTTTTTCTTCTTTTTTACTTTATGTGAATATTTAATATGGGGTTAACATATAGTAAATATTTTTTACTTTTCACTAAGAAAGGAACTGTGCTTTAAAAAGCGGGTCTCCTTCAAATTGAAGTATATTGTAATTTAGGGTTACCCTCCTTGAATTAGGAATAGTTGTGGTTGCTTTTCCTGAAGTAGAAATTTAATGTTGTTTTTGCAATTCTTATAGAGTTAACCTTTATACGTATATCTCCTTTATTTTGTAATGCACCTGTCAAATCAGACCTGCAATTTTTATCTTTTTCTTTTGTTGTACCCTATTGTGGATTTTTGATCATTAAAAATATAAAATAAAAATAAAAAGATTTTGTGCTCTATATGAATCATGAACAAATTTTTTTGGGGGTTTCATAGTAACATAGTAACATAGTAGATAAGGTTGAAAAAAGACCGAAGTCCATCGAGTTCAACCTATACAAATCTAAAATACTTACAAAAAGCTCCAGTTAAGCTTAAATAACCCCACTAAAAGGTGACCCATTTAATACTAGCAATCATATCCATGAATTTTGTTTATATAAAGAAATGTATCCAGACTATTTTTAAATGTATCTAGGGTATTGGCATTCACTACCTCCTTTGGTAATGAGTTCCACAATTTTATTGCTCTTACAGTGAAAAAACGTTTCCATTACAGGAGATTAAATCTCCTTTCCTCCAACCTTAAATTGTGACCTCTTGTCAGAAACAATTTTCTTGGAATAAACAGAGCTTCTGCCATCACTATATATGGGCCTTGAATATATTTATATAAAGTAATCATGTCACCTCTCAAGCGCCTTTTTTCTAAGGAAAACAGACCCAGTTTGGCTAGCCTCTCCTTATAGGTTAAATTCTCCAATCCCCTTATTAGCTTTGTGGCCCTTCTCTGAACTTTTTCTAGTTCTGCAATATCTTTTTTTGCGATCGGTCCCCAGAACTGCACTCCATACTCAAGGTGAGATCTTACCAGGGCTTTTTATAGTGACAGAATTATGCTTTCCTCTCTTGAATCAATGCCTCTTTTAATACATGGTAGTATCTTATTAGCCGTTGAAGCCGCTGCCCTGCATTGTGCACCCATCTTTAGCTTGTTATCTGTTACTACTCCCAAATCCCTTATCTCCTCTGTTTGGCTAAGTCTTGTCCCATTTAAAAAATAATTTGCCTGCTTATTTTTACTTCCAAAATGTAGAACCTTGCATTTTTCTGTATTAAATCTCATTTTCCATTTACTTGCCCACACTTCTAATTTTTGCAGATCCCTTTGTAACGAAAGTTCATCCTGCTCTGATCTAATTACCTTACTTAACTTAGTATCATCTGCAAAAATAGAGATGTCGCTATTTAATCCTTGCTCCAAGTCATTTATAAAAATATTAAAAAGAACAGGGCCCAGTACTGATCCCTGGGGGACTCCACTGATTACCTTTGTCCAATCTGAGTATGATCCATTTACTACTACTTGTTGCTCCCTATCTTTTATCCAGTTATTTATCCATGAGCTAACATTTTCAGCTATTCCCAGTCCCTTAATTTTATACATTAATCTCTCATGTGGCACTGTATCAAATGCCTTTGCAAAATCTAAGTACAGTATATCACATTAACTGATTCCCCTTTATCTATATTTTTACTTACGTCCTCGTATAATCTAATTAGATTAGTTCCTTGATCTATTTCTCCTAAAACCATGCTGATTAGAACTCATAATCTTGTTTACACAAATATGCTTGTCAATATAATCCCTTTAAGTGTAGTTACAGAGATATATACACATATAAACACATAAATACATGTGTACACATATATAGACATACATACAGTATAAGTGCATCAGAGCCTTTTGCAGTTATGTATATGGAATCAAGTAAAAGCATATTTATGCAATATTCATTTTTAATAGTGTTATCCTGTGTACTTACTGTAAATATTTCACATTCCAAAGTCCTGCACATAGCAGAATATGTTTTATGTATTTCTAAATAGATATTCCTATATATATCTGTATACTGTATATTTATACCTATATACAATCATCTATATACAGTATTTAGGTATAGATATATATTGTACCAAAATACCATCAGATATATGTAGAAATAGAACATATTCTGCTATTTGAGGAACATTGGAATTTAAAATATCATATTTTAATGTTCAGTTAGCGCATTTGAGAATATGCATTCGGGATAGTGCGAGAGTTGGGTATTAGGTTTTTCTCCAACATAGGTGTGTCCGGTCCACGGCGTCATCCTTACTTGTGGGATATTCTCTTCCCCAACAGGAAATGGCAAAGAGCCCAGCAAAGCTGGTCACATGATCCCTCCTAGGCTCCGCCTACCCCAGTCATTCTCTTTGCCGTTGTACAGGCAACATCTCCACGGAGATGGCTTAGAGTTTTTTAGTGTTTAACTGTAGTTTTTCATTATTCAATCAAGAGTTTGTTATTTTCAAATAGTGCTGGTACGTACTATTTACTCAGAAACAGAAAAGAGATGAAGAATTCTGTTTGTATGAGGAAAATGATTTTAGCAACCGTAACTAAAATCCATGGCTGTTCCACACAGGACTGTTGAGAGCAATTAACTTCAGTTGGGGGAACAGTGTGCAGTCTCTTACTGCTTGAGGTATGACACATTCTAACAAGACGATGTAATGCTGGAAGCTGTCATTTTCCCTATGGGATCCGGTAAGCCATGTTTATTACGATTGTAAATAAGGGCTTCACAAGGGCTTATTTAAACTGTAGACTTTTTCTGGGCTAAATCGATTGATTATTAACACATATTTAGCCTTGAGGAATCATTTTATCTGGGTATTTTGATATAATAATATCGGCAGGCACTGTTTTAGACACCTTATTCTTTAGGGGCTTTCCCAAAGCATAGGCAGAGTCTCATTTTCGCGCCGGTGTTGCGCACTTGTTTTTGAGAGGCATGGCATGCAGTCGCATGTGAGAGGAGCTCTGATACTTATAAAAGACTTCTGAAGGCGTCATTTGGTATCGTATTCCCCTTTGGGTTTGGTTGGGTCTCAGCAAAGCAGATACCAGGGACTGTAAAGGGGTTTAAAGCTTAAAACGGCTCCGGTTCCGTTATTTTAAGGGTTAAAGCTTCCAAAATTGGTGTGCAATATTTTCAAAGCTTTAAGACGCTGTGGTGAAAATTTGGTGAATTTTGAACAATTCCTTCATGTTTTTTCGCAATTGCAGTAATAAAGTGTGTTCAGTTTAAAATTTAAAGTGACAGTAACGGTTTTATTTTAAAACGTTTTTTGTACTTTCTGATCAAGTTTATGCCTGTTTAACATGTCTGAACTACCAGATAGACTGTGTTCTGAATGTGGGGAAGCCAGAATTCCTATTCATTTAAATAAATGTGATTTATGTGATAATGACAATGATGCCCAAGATGATTCCTCAAGTGAGGGGAGTAAGCATGGTACTGCATCATTCCCTCCTTCGTCTACACGAGTCTTGCCCACTCAGGAGGCCCCTAGTACATCTAGCGCGCCAATACTCCTTACTATGCAACAATTAACGGCTGTAATGGATAATTCTGTCAAAAACATTTTAGCCAAAATGAACCCTTGTCAGCGTAAGCGTGGCTGCTCTGTTTTAGTTACTGAAGAGCATGACGACGCTGATATTAATATCTCTGAAGGGCCCCTAACCCAATCTGAGGGGGCCAGGGAGGTTTTGTCTGAGGGAGAAATTACTGATTTAGGGAACATTTCTCAACAGGCTGAATCTGATGTGATTACATTTAAATTTAAATTGGAACATCTCCGCATTTTGCTTAAGGAGGTATTATCCACTCTGGATGATTGTGAAACTTTAGTCATCCCAGAGAAACTATGTAAAATGGACAAGTTCCTAGAGGTGCCGGGGCTCCCAGAAGCTTTTCCTATACCCAAGCGGGTGGCGGACATTGTTAATAAAGAATGGGAAAGGCCCGGTATTCCTTTCGTCCCTCCCCCCATATTTAAAAAATTGTTTCCTATGGTCGACCCCAGAAAGGACTTATGGCAGTCAGTCCCCAAGGTCGAGGGAGCGGTTTCTACTTTAAACAAACGCACCACTATTCCCATAGAGGATAGTTGTGCTTTCAAAGATCCTATGGATAAAAAATTAGAAGGTTTGCTTAAAAAGATGTTTGTTCAGCAGGGTTACCTTCTACAACCCATTTCATGCATTGTCCCTGTCACTACTGCCGCATATTTCTGGTTTGATGAACTGCTTAAGGTGCTCGATAGTGACTCTCCTCCTTATGAGGAGATTATGGACAGAATCAATGCTCTCAAATTGGCTAATTCTTTCACTCTAGACGCCTCTTTGCAATTGGCTAAGTTAGCGGCTAAGAACTCTGGGTTTGCTATTGTGGCGCGCAGAGCGCTTTGGTTGAAATCTTGGTCGGCTGATGCGTCTTCCAAGAACAAGCTACTAAACATTCCTTTCAAGGGGAAAACGTTGTTTGGTCCTGACTTGAAAGAGATTATCTCTGATATCACTGGGGGTAAGGGCCACGCCCTTCCTCAGGATCGGCCTTTCAAGGCAAAAAATAGACCTAATTTTCGTCCCTTTCGTAAAAACGGACCAGCCCAAGGTGCTACGTCCTCTAAGCAAGAGGGTAATACTTCTCAGGCCAAGCCAGCTTGGAGACCAATGCAAGGCTGGAACAAGGGAAAGCAGGCCAAGAAACCTGCCACTGCTACCAAGACAGCATGAAATATTGGCCCCCGATCCGGGACCGGATCTGGTGGGGGGCAGACTCTCTCTCTTCGCTCAGGCTTGGGCAAGAGATGTTCTGGATCCTTGGGCGCTAGAAATAGTCTCCCAGGGTTATCTTCTGGAATTCAAGGGACTTCCCCCAAGGGGGAGGTTCCACAGGTCGCAGTTGTCTTCAGACCACATAAAAAGACAGGCGTTCTTACATTGTGTAGAAGACCTGTTAAAAATGGGAGTGATTCATCCTGTTCCATTAAGAGAACAGGGGATGGGGTTCTACTCCAATCTGTTCATAGTTCCCAAAAAAGAGGGAACGTTCAGACCAATCCTAGATCTCAAGATCTTAAACAAATTTCTCAAGGTCCCATCGTTCAAGATGGAAACCATTCGAACTATCCTTCCTTCCATCCAGGAAGGTCAATTCATGACCACGGTGGATTTAAAGGATGCGTATCTACATATTCCTATCCACAAGGAACATCATCGGTTCCTAAGGTTTGCATTCCTGGACAAACATTACCAGTTCGTGGCGCTTCCTTTCGGATTAGCCACTGCTCCAAGGATTTTCACAAAGGTACTAGGGTCCCTTCTAGCGGTGCTAAGACCAAGGGGCATTGCAGTAGTACCTTACCTGGACGACATTCTGATTCAAGCGTCGTCCCTTCCTCAAGCAAAGGCTCACACGGACATTGTCCTGGCCTTTCTCAGATCTCACGGCTGGAAAGTGAACGTGGAAAAGAGTTCTCTATCCCCGTCAACAAGGGTTCCCTTCTTGGGAACAATTATAGACTCCTTAGAAATGAGGATCTTTCTAACAGAGGCCAGAAAAACAAAGCTTCTGGACTCTTGTCGGATACTTCATTCCGTTCCTCTTCCTTCCATAGCTCAGTGCATGGAAGTGATCGGGTTGATGGTGGCGGCGATGGACATAGTTCCTTTTGCGCGCATTCATCTAAGACCATTACAACTGTGCATGCTCAGTCAGTGGAATGGGGACTATACAGACTTGTCTCCGAAGATACAAGTAAATCAGAGGACCAGAGACTCACTCCGTTGGTGGCTGTCCCTGGACAATCTGTCTCAAGGGATGATGTTCCACAGACCAGAGTGGGTCATTGTCACGACCGACGCCAGTCTGATAGGCTGGGGCGCGGTCTGGGGATCCCTGAAAGCTCAGGGTCTTTGGTCTCGGGAAGAATCTCTTCTACCGATAAATATTCTGGAACTGAGAGCGATATTCAATGCTCTCCAGGCCTGGCCCCAGCTTGCGAGGACCAGGTTCATACGGTTTCAATCAGACAACATGACGACTGTTGCGTACATCAACCATCAGGGGGGAACAAGGAGTTCCCTAGCGATGGAAGAAGTAACCAAAATTATTCTGTGGGCGGAGTCTCACTCCTGCCACCTGTCGGCTATCCACATCCCAGGAGTGGAAAATTGGGAAGCGGATTTTCTGAGTCGGCAGACATTGCATCCGGGGGAGTGGGAACTCCATCCGGAAATCTTTGCCCAAGTCACTCACCTGTGGGGCATTCCAGACATGGATCTGATGGCCTCTCGTCAGAACTTCAAAGTTCCTTGCTACGGGGCCAGATCCAGGGATCCCAAGGCGGCTCTAGTGGATGCACTAGTAGCACCTTGGACCTTCAAACTAGCTTATGTGTTCCCGCCATTTCCTCTCATCCCCAGGCTGATAGCCAGGATCAAGCAGGAGAGGGCGTCGGTGATCTTGATAGCTCCTGCGTGGCCACGCAGGACTTGGTATGCAGATCTGGTGAATATGTCATCGGCTCCACCTTGGAAGCTACCTTTGAGACGAGACCTTCTTGTTCAGGGTCCGTTCGAACATCCGAATCTGGTTTCACTCCAGCTGACTGCTTGGAGATTGAACGCTTGATTTTATCGAAGCGAGGATTCTCAGATTCTGTTATCGATACTCTTGTTCAGGCCAGAAAGCCTGTGACTAGAAAGATTTACCACAAAATTTGGAAAAAATATATCTGTTGGTGTGAATCTAAAGGATTCCCTTGGGACAAGGTTAAGATTCCTAGGATTCTATCCTTCCTTCAAGAAGGATTGGAAAAAGGATTATCTGCAAGTTCCCTGAAGGGACAGATTTCTGCCTTGTCGGTATTACTTCACAAAAAGCTGGCAGCTGTGCCAGATGTTCAAGCCTTTGTTCAGGCTCTGGTTAGAATCAAGCCTGTTTACAAACCTTTGACTCCCCCTTGGAGTCTCAATTTAGTTCTTTCAGTTCTTCAGGGGGTTCCATTTGAACCCTTACATTCCGTTGATATTAAGTTATTATCTTGGAAAGTTTTGTTTTTAGTTGCGATTTCTTCTGCTAGAAGAGTCTCAGAATTATCTGCTCTGCAGTGTTCTCCTCCTTATCTGGTGTTCCATGCAGATAAGGTGGTTTTACGTACTAAACCTGGTTTTCTTCCAAAAGTTGTTTCTAACAAAAACATTAACCAGGAGATTATCGTACCTTCTCTGTGTCCAAAACCAGTTTCAAAGAAGGAACGTTTGTTGCACAATTTGGATGTTGTTCGCGCTCTAAAATTCTATTTAGATGCTACAAAGGATTTTAGACAAACTTCTTCCTTGTTTGTTGTTTATTCAGGTAAAAGGAGAGGTCAAAAAGCAACTTCTACCTCTCTCTCTTTTTGGATTAAAAGCATCATCAGATTGGCTTACGAGACTGCCGGACGGCAGCCTCCCGAAAGAATCACAGCTCATTCCACTAGGGCTGTGGCTTCCACATGGGCCTTCAAGAACGAGGCTTCTGTTGATCAGATATGTAGGGCAGCGACTTGGTCTTCACTGCACACTTTTACCAAATTTTACAAATTTGATACTTTTGCTTCTTCTGAGGCTATTTTTGGGAGAAAGGTTTTGCAAGCCGTGGTGCCTTCCATTTAGGTGACCTGATTTGCTCCCTCCCTTCATCCGTGTCCTAAAGCTTTGGTATTGGTTCCCACAAGTAAGGATGACGCCGTGGACCGGACACACCTATGTTGGAGAAAACAGAATTTATGTTTACCTTATAAATTTCTTTCTCCAAGGGTGTGTCCGGCCCACGGCCCGCCCTGGTTTTTTTAATCAGGTCTGATATTTTATTTTCTTTAACTACAGTCACCACGGTACCATATGGTTTCTCCTATGCAAATATTCCTCCTTAACGTCGGTCGAATGACTGGGGTAGGCGGAGCCTAGGAGGGATCATGTGACCAGCTTTGCTGGGCTCTTTGCCATTTCCTGTTGGGGAAGAGAATATCCCACAAGTAAGGATGACGCCGTGGACCGGACACACCGTTGGAGAAAGAAATTTATCAGGTAAACATAAATTCTGTTTTTTTTGCACTTTTTTTCTCTATTGACTTCTATGGGGTAATAGGCTATCGTGCAAGCAATATTACCTAACGGGAAGTGTAGAACTGTTTTTTCTCATTTCTGCTTAGTGATGCTAAAAGGCACAGAAAATCCATGGAGGAAATGATGTGCCCCACATGCAATAGTGTGGGGAAACCTTGTTTGTTTTCTCATTTATTACATTGAGCAAACTAGTTCTAGGAACACGCATTGTAAAGTGTATTGTCATTTTTAGCACCTAGCAAATACAGAAAATATGTATGTATATAGAAACAGATGGCAAAATCTTGAACTTTTACATTTCCATGAAACAATGTGCTTTTCACTGAATACTTTCACATACTGGATATTAGAGCCTTTATTTGACCAAACAGAAAGGGCCAGATTACAAGTGGAGCGCTAAATATCGCTTTTGAGAAATCGATATTTGCGGTCCACATAGTAATAATACCAGTGCACGATAATGTGCGCTCATATTACAAGTTGAGCGCAATGCAAATGCGTACTCGTGTTCGCATTGCTAGGAAGCATTGCGCTTACAAGAGCACACTTCCATAGGCTCCAATGCTGCCATCAGAAACGGCAAGAGAACTTGCGCAGCACAGGGGGTAAGTAGCGCAGGGATGGCAGCAAAGTGTAAATATATATGTATATGATTATATACATATATAATTATGTGTTAATATGTGTATATATACGTATTAACACATAAATATATACAGTATCTCACAAAAGTGAGTACACCCCTCACATTATTGTAAATATTTTATATCTTTTCATGTGACAACATTGAAGAAATGACACTTTGCTACAATGTAAAGTAGTGAGTGTACAGCCTGTATAGCAGTGTAAATTTGCTGTCCCCTCAAAATAACTCAACACACAGCCATTAATGTCTAAACTGTTGGCAACAAAAGTGAGTACACCCCTACCCCTAAGTGTAAAAGTCCAAATTAGGCCTAAAGTGTCAATATTTTGTGTGGCCACCATTATTTTCCAGCACTGCCTTAACCCTCTTGGGCATGGAGTTCAACAGAGCTACACAGGTTGCCACTGGAGTACTCTTCCACTCCTGACTCCTCCATGACGACATCACAGAGCTGGTGGATGTTAGAGACCTTGCGATCCCCCACCTTCCATTTAAGGATGCCCCACAGATGCTCAATAGGGTTTGGGTCTGGAGACATGCTTGGCCAGTCCATCACCTTTACCCTCAGCTGCTTTAGCAAGGCAGTGGTCGTCTTGGAGGTGTGTTTGGGGTTGTTATCATGTTGGAATACTGCCCTGCGGCCCCATCTCCGAAGGGAGGGGATCATGCCTCTGCTTCAGTATGTCACAGTACATGTTGGCATTCATGGTTCCCTCAATGAACTGTAGCTCCCCAGTGCTGGCAGCACTCATGCAGGCCCAGACCATGACACTCCCACAACCATGCTTGACTGTAGTCAAGACACACTTGTCTTTGTACTCCTCACCTGGTTGCCGTCACACGCTTGACACTATCTGAACCAATTAAGTTTATCTTGGTCTCATCCGACCACAGGACATGGTTCCAGTAATCCATGTCCTTAGTTTGCTTGTCTTCAGCAAACTGTTTGCGGGCTTTCTTGTGCATTATCTTTAGAAGAGGCTTCCTTCTGGGATGACAGCCATGCAGAGAAATTTGATGCAGAGTGCGGCGTATGGCCTGACACTGACAGGCTGAGCCCCCACTCCTTCAACCTCTGCAGCAATGCTGGCAGCACTCATACGTCTATTTCCCAAAGACGACCTCTGGATATGACGCTGAGCACATGTACTCAACTTCTTTGGTCGACCATGGCGAGGCCTGTTCTGAGTGGAACCTGTCCTGTGAAACTGCTGTATGGTCTTGCCCACCGTGCTGCAGCTTAGTTTCAGGGTCTTGGCGATCTTCTTATAGCCTAGGCCATCTTTATGTGGAGGAACAATTCTTTTTGTCAGTTCCTCAGAGAGTTCTTTGCCATGAGGTGCCATGTTGAAATTCCAGTGACCAGTATGAGAGAGTGTGAGAGTGATAACACCAAATTTAACACATCTGCTCCCCATTCACACCTGAGACCTTGTAACACTAACGAGTCACATGACACCGGGGAGTGAAAATGGCTAATTGGGCCCAATTTGGACATTTCCACTTTGTGGTGTACTCACTTTTGTTGCCAACGGTTTAGACATTAATGGCTATATGTTGAGTTATTTTAAGGGTACAGTAAATTTACACTGTTATACAGGTTGTACACTCACTACTTTACATTGTAGCAAAGTGTAATTTCTTCAGTGTTGTCACATGAAAAGATATAATAAAATATTTAAAAAAATGTTAGGGGTCTACTCACTTTTGTGAGATACTGTATGTATATAAGCATATACATATATATTTACTGGGAGCACTTTTCAGTGATGTTTTCTTCTAACACCCCACACCCATTCCCTTTATACCCCAACAACTGCTTTTTGCAGTTATTTTATTAAAAAATAAAGATGCTACTATCTTTCTACTAGCAAATTATTGTCACCGCTCACCTCCCTATAGCACTGCTATTACAGGTTTTCATAAACCCGGCATTAGCAGGCAATATGTGAGTGTTGAGCAAAATTCAGCTCCATACCGCACTCAAATACCAGTGCTGCTTTGAGCTGGTTTTACGTGCTCGTGCACGATTTCCCCATAGACATCAATGGGGAGAGCTGGCTAAAAAAAGCCTAACACCTGAAATAAAGGAGCGTAAAACTCCGTGACGTAGCCGCCTTGATTCCTATGGGGAAAGAAAGTTATGTTTACACCCTAACATAAACCCCGAGTCTAAACACCCCTAATCTGCCGCCCCCGACGTTGCCGCCACCTACATTAAATTTATTAACCCCTAATCTGCTGCCCACGACATCGCCGACACCTACATGACGACACCTACATTACACTTATTAATCCCTAATCTGCCGCCCACAACATCGCCGACACCTACATGCCGACACCTACATTACACTTATTAACCCCTAATCTGCCGCCCCGACATCGTCGCCACCTACATTACACTTATTAACCCCTAAACTGCCACCCTCAATGTCGCCACCACCTACGTACACTTATTAACCCCTAATCTTCCGCCCTCAACGTCGCCCCACTATACTAAATTTATAAACCCCTAAACCTAACCCTAATTAATCAGCCAATAGAATTTTTTCACCTTTAATTCCGATTGGCTGATAAAATTCTATGAGACAATAGGAATTCAAGGGAGGCCATCTTGGATGACGTCCCTTAAAGGAACCTTCATTCTTTATTAGCTGTCGTCAGAAGAGGCTGCTCCGCGCTGGATGTCTTGAAGATGGAGCCGCTCCGCGCCGGATGGATGAAGATAGAGGATGCCATCTGGATGAAGACTTCTGCCGGCTTGGATGAAGACTTCGGCCCGCTTGGATGAAGACTTCTGCCAGCTCCGCTGAAGACTTCTGCCGCTTCGTTGAGGATGGATGTAAGGTCTTCAAAAACTGTAAGTGGATCTTCGGGGGTTAGAGTTAGGTTTTTTTTAAGGGTTTATTGCGTGGGTTTTATTTTTAGCTTAGGGTTTGGGATGAAAATGAGCTAAATGCCCTTTTAAGGGCAATGCCCATCCAAATGCCCCTTTCAGGGCAATGGGGAGCTTAGGTTTTTTAGATAGGATTTTCTTTGGGTGGTTGGTTGTGTGGGTGGTGGGTTTTACTGTGGGGGAGTGGTTGTATTATTTTTTTTTTTTTACAGGTAAAAGAGCTGATTTCTTTTGGGCAATGTCCCGCAAAAGACCCTTTTAAGGGCTATTGGCAGTTTAGTTTAGGCTAGTTTTTTTTTATTTTGGGGGGGCTTTTTTATTTTGATAGGGCTATTAGATTAGGTGTAATTAGTTTAAATATTTGATCATTTCTTTTTTATTTTGTGTAATTTAGTGTTTGTTTTTTTGTAATTTAGTTAATTGTATTTAATTAGTGTAATTTAGTTAATTGTAGTGTAAGGTTAGGTGTTATTGTAACTCAGGTTAGGTTTTATTTTACAGGTAAATTTGTATTTATTTTAACAAGGTAGTTAGTAAATAGTTAATAAATATTTACTAACTAGTCTACCTAGTTAAAATAAATACAAACTTAACTGTGAAATAAAAATAAAACCTAAGATAGCTACAATGTAACTATTACTTATATTGTAGCTAGCTTAGGGTTTATTTTATAGGTAAGTATTTAGATTAAATAGGAATTATTTAGGTATTAATTGTAATTTTTATTTAGATTTATTTTAATGATGTTAAAGTTAGTGGGTGTTAGGGTTAGGGTTAGACTTATGGTTAGGTTAAGGGGTTAATAACTTTAGTATAGTGGCGGCGATTTTGGGGGCAGCAAATTAGGGGTTAATAATATTTAACTAGTCTTTGTGATGCAGGAATACGGCAGTTTAGGGGTTAATATGTTTATTATAGTGGCGGCGATGTCTGGAGCGGCAGATTAGGGGTTAATAATTTTATTTTAGTGTTTGCGATGCGGGAGGGCCTCGGTTTAGGGGTTAATAGGTAGTTTATGGGTGTTAGTGTACTTTGCAACACTTTAGTTTTCTGTTACAGCTTTGTAGCGTAAAACTACTGACTTTCAGTTTACGGTATCGATCTTGACGGTATTGGCTGTACCGCTCACTTTTTGCCCAAACAGGCAAACTCGTAATATCGGCGCTATGGAAGTCACATTGAAAAAAGACTTTTTGAAAGCTGCGGTAGTTACGTTGCGTTACGTTCCAAAAAAATGTGCGGTACAGTTATACTTGCAAGACTCGTAATACCAGTGGTAGTGAAAAAGAGCAATAACGCTGCTTTTTTACCCATAACGCAAAACTCGTAATCTAGCCATTTATTTTCTTATAAAATATATCACACTTGATTTTGGGGGCATTTTTTGGACATTTATAAAATTAACCAGTGATCTGACCACTTGTAATGGCTGGTCATTTATCGTGCGTCCGCAAACTGCTCCACTTGTAATCTAGCCCAAAGTAAATTCAAAATTCACTAAATTAATTGGGCCTATATGAGCATTTGGCAGAACCTTTCATAGTTATATTGGTGTGTATTTAAATTATATCCAAAGGGCAAGATTACAAGTTGCTTGACAAATCAGTTGTGAAAACACTGGGCGAGTTATGGCTTTTTTGCATTTGGGATTGTGCAGCGTTAAGCCACGTAATGCAAACAGCCAAATTGCGTGCAAGTTCACATATTCCCCATAGAAGTATAAATAAAAGACAAATAGAAACCCCCTTCACTAAAATCCTAATATTTTGCTGCAAAGCCCATGACGTTTTCTCCTTGCAAAGTGTGCATGAAAATGCGAATATTTCAAAAATATAGAACAACGGAATATGTTCTATATATTTATATATAATTTTTTCTCTATATATGTGATGATTTTTGAACTGATATATCTATTTATTGTGAGATATGTATAGAAATATATATATATATATATATATGTCTAGGTATCTTGAGATCTATATGTGATTATCTCTTTGAAAATACATCTGAGATATTGTTTAATGTGCATAAGATTGTAATGTGAAATGTTTCCATAGTTAAACATTTTGCTATACATATAAATCCATGTTTCTCTATGTATGTATATATATGTCAGTGTAAAATCCTTGCGTCAACTTTTTTTTTTTTTCTAACACCCGAGAGCTCCTATCTTTGATCCCTTATAACTTTTGTGTGCAATATTTTTTTTTCAAATAATTTTTATTAGACAGTGTTAATGAGTGTAACTGTACTTCATAATGTATTTTGGAAGTGTTTCTTAAAAGTTTTATGTTGCGCAAAATTGTTAACTTTGTTAACTACAGCTCTTCTAGCGCGGAAAGAATTATTGCGTAAAAGGCAAATGCGCGTTCGCAATTGCGATTTTTCAAGACTTGTAATACCTGCGCAATGGAAATTGACCATAGCGCGTGACTTGTAATCTTGCCCAAAGACTGCTATGAGATTTTTTTCATTTATTTTTTATGTGAGTTTTTTACATTTTTATTTGGTAAATGCTCCCATTGTATCAGGAAAAAATAAAAACATACTTAAATAAATATTCATTTTTAAATATAACATATTTTTAATGTGTATTCATTTTGTTTCTAGTTCATAAGACAAATACTCTTTTGTAGTACAGTTGAAAAAACGTTTGTTTTTTAACTAAAAAAATGAATATGCTTATTTTAGTTTGATCAAAGAATCACATTGAACAGATTGTAGAACATTTTCTGTGTTGTAATATATCTAACATTTACTGCGCTGTCATGGTCAATATTTTTTTGAATATATCATGAAACTCTAGAAAATCTTGGTTGTGTTACTGATTCCTCCAGGAAACCTTTTGATATACTTTGTATTTATTTATTTTTCTAACATTTAGATGAAACGTCATATTTAAATTCTATAATGGAACTGCAGAATATAAATCAAATTGACCCTGTCCTAATCAAGACAGATTTAATGTTTATATCCCTTGTGTCAGGCACTGAAAAATATGTAACTGTTCAAATGAGGAAAAAATATCCCTTTAACTTTCGCACTAGATTGTAATATGTACCATGTGCGTAACGGTTCAGCGGCAGAGAAAAGAGTAGATGTCTTTTGTAAATTTAACAGAAAAGATCATGCTTCCATCAAATAAGAAAATTTGAATACATTACTAAATCACTGGTTGTCAGTAAATTGTAGATTTTGGAAGTAAAGTACAATTGTGAACTATTTTTATTTTCTTTCTTCTAATGTGTTAAACATTAGGTTTACATTGTTAGACAGTTTTTTTTACTTACAGATAATCTTTATTTAGTCAGTAACATGTTGGAAGATAATCAAGGACTTTAAATAGAATTATATTATTAATGTATTATTATTATTATATGTTTTTTTACAAAGAATTTAAAGAATGCATTATATTATTTTTAGAATAAATGATATAATGACAATATATTTATATTTTTAATGTGAAAAACCATGTAAACCCTCGTATCAAGACCCTTTAAATTAACATCTACTGATGAAGAACAAATACTGTATCAAGGAAAAAGAATGCATTAATGTTTGAGGATTGAATCATATGATCTTAGGATACTATTAATAACACGCATGCACAATCGCTCCTCATCTGCTCCAATGTAAATAATGAATCACAACATTAATTGTTTACGATTGGAGCGGATGTTAGCGATTGAGCAACAGCATGTAGAGAGCATGATTCCCATGTGTCAACAAGCTTGTTTTGCAAGTGAATAATGCTTTATTAAAAGAAAAAAAAAAAAACATTTTCAGAAAGCCCATGCGCAAAAAATTAACATGCTCATAGTCTAGGATCCAACTGACAATGAGCCCCATGCTCATTTAGGGAAAGGCGCATATGTCCTTTCATAATAGATGCCAAAAGGGACGGCTCTCTATTGGAGGATGGTGGAAATGTCATAAAAAAAATAAAAAAACACATTGGGTACAGGCAGAGGAAGAGGGCAATACATATAGACACAATAGCAGTAATAACTTTTATAATAGGCAAATATAGAAAAAATCATGAATAAAATTTAGTTTTAAATGTGGCTTTTAATAACTTGCTTATTTGTAGCTTTGTAAAGTTTACCTTCTCTTTAAACATTGTTAAATAGCTCTCTAACAGTAACTCTGAAATAAGAAGTGAATTTCATGTTATTTTATTTATTTTACTTTTAATTCATTTATTTATTTTACTAAGCAAATAATATATTGTGAATTAGAGGCACAATTATTAAAACAGTCAAATACTTTATTTCACTTGCAAAAATTGCAGAGCAGTGAAAGATGTTTTCAACTACATTTTTTTTTCTGTGATCAAGGAAGCCTCTTTGTGATATTAAATCCAGCAATTCATATTGTGAAAAGATTTTATTTTGGAAAAGAATTACCGTACAGAAAAGACCCATAGAAATATCTAACATTATTGACAGCAATGATTAATGTTCTCATTGTATTATGTGATAAAGCAAAAGATTTGTGAACAGTGTAAATAATTATTCATAATAATTTGAACAATAGTAAATAAATGATGCTGTATTTTCTTTACTTATATAATTGAGTAATATTTGGCATGTTATTGCAGACACATACAGGAGAAAAAGAGAAGATTTGTCCATACTGTGGTCAGAAATTTGCTAGCAATGGAACACTTCGAGTTCATATACGAAGCCATACGGGTATGTTATTTGTGTTGTTATGGGTTTATTAAGTTATAATAGGATGTTACTTACTTGTGTGAAAACTGCAGGGGTTATTTTCAAACGTGAGAAACTGAGTTTCAGAACTGAAAGACCTTTAGTGAGTTTTTCATTATATAGGTACGGTATACAGTTTTACCTGCTGTTATAGCATGGATATATGCCATGATCCTCTTTTTATGTTAACCCAAAGTGAACATTTTTATGCTAAATTTCTATCCACATGTGGCATAGCAATGATTGTCTGCTTGTGGTCAGCTTCACCTGTTACCTGTCACCTGTCATTTGTTGTCATTCTTCCATGTATTTTGTCTAAAAAAGGTTCTGACAACACTTGTTAGGAGTTACATTGTTTCTTGCTAAGGTTCTGTTTGTAATTCATGTCAGTACAGTCATTGTTTCAATTATATATATATATACATGGTGAGAATAAATTGCATTTTGGCCCATTTTATTAGCTTGATAAATCCGTTTTAACTAAAGAATTCTTCTTGTTTTATTGCTGCCAACTTTTCAGGTATTAAGCACTAAGAATGTTAACGGCTTGATCCTCTACTAATTTAAAAATTGCATTAAAATGTTTAGAACAGTCTTTGATTGTATCATATTGCTAAACATTCCTTCAGAATTTGCTGGTTATTTTCTTAATGCAGACGTGCAGAGCACCCACAAATTGTTTGTGACCTCCAACTATGGGACTGCTGTGAATAGCCCTTTTTACTTGGTTTTTTTGATTATATTTATTGTAACGTTTCCTATTTAATGCCCCCCAAGGGTTAATAATGCAGCATGTCTGATGACCATCTGCAGATTTCCCCTCTTTATGGGCTAGATTACGTAGGCTAAGTATAGTGCAATCGTCAGTACAGGTTGCGTTAGCTTTAGATTGGTCTCACTCTAAGAATAATGCAGCAACTGGTATTACAAAGGGATGGTTAATTTTGTTTTTACCAGAGCTTCTTAACATCACTGAAATTCTTTAGCGCTCCCTATACTTTTAATGGACAGTGCAGGGAGTAATATGAGCGTGATCATTGTGCTCATTTTACAAGTAGAGAGTTAAGTGTTGTGCTTGAGCACAATCCAAAATCCCACATTAAAGACCTGAAGCTTAGTGTGAAAAAAATAACTTTGGATTTGTAATATGAGTGCAAAATTATAGGCCTATATTGATAATATTGTTTATTTAAAGGTACATAGAAGTCCAAATACTGATAAACATGACATTAACTTAGTTTAACTTTTAGCATCAAAGGACCATTAAAAACAGCAGAATTGCTTAATCAACAATTGCATAATGAAAAGACCTGATGATATAAAGCTCTCTGCTCAGATAGTGTGAGATCTCTAGTAAAATTTAAAAAAGGCAGATTTTGCTATACTTCTCCAAGGGACGCTCCCTGCATTGCTTTATGTGAATGAGAGACAAGCCCAGTGCAATATAGCACTGCATGACATGACAGTTCTGCTGCATTTGCACTTTATGCTTTTTATTTTATTTTGCTTTACACTTTAGATTATGTTTTATTACATTTAAAGTTTGCACTTTTTTGTATTTTATTTTGTATACAGCAGTGTATTTAGGATTAAGATCTTCGCAAATGCTTTGAGAGTTTCTGTGTAAATTAGTCTTATACTTTGTATATTTATGTGTATCTTTTACATATTACATTGCACTTTGTATTTCTTCTATTTAATATAAAACCGAAAAACTGACAGCTTCAGTTTCAGAGAGAGCTTCATTACTTTCTATGCGCTTGATAATTAAACATACTCTAGTATGGTGAGAAATATTAGTGAAAACTTTACAGGACTGAACCTGGAAGTCCCAGATAGATGAGAGATGCCTTCCATAGAAAATAATGAGGCTCTCTGGGATACAGAATTTCACAGGGGAGAGAGAGGTTAAAGGGACATTATACACACAAAACAATATGGGCTATTTAAATAAAGAATTCAAAGAAGATACAGTTTGCAATTCACATGTATTAGCAATTTTGCTGCTAAAGCTTCTAAAAATTATGCTAAAGTTTGCAATCTTCTGACTGAAAAAGAATACATACGTAATACCCACTAGCTTCAGAGCAAGGCTTTTTTTCTTACATTCCCTAGCTAGTGTCCTTACATCCAGCCTCCATGCTGGAGCTGTCTGTGTAATTGAAAATACATGTAAATTACAACCCCTCACCTCGGCCTTTTCTCCCTGACTGTTACACTGGGCATGGCTCTCACTTCCCCTCTGTCCTCCCGGTAAGCATTCTGTAGACACAAGCTGATCCTGCTGAAATCGTTTGGAAGAGCTGTTTGTAAAGTATTCAGAATGCCGTAGTAAGGAGAGAGGGGGAGGGAGATCCGTGCAGTTTGTAAGTTATCATACACTATTCCTTTACACATGGAGCGAGAGGTCTGCAGCCTGAATAAGGCATTAGTCAGTGTGTGTGTGTTAACCCTTTCATGGCCAGAAAGACTTGTAGCCTTTTGTGGCATGTATACATGTAGGACAGGGAGGCTGATCTCACTACATCTGGCAGCTCCTGCTAACATTACAAGCACAGAGGTGATGGTGGCAGCTTTCCCTTTAATCACACACGTGTTTCCTCCCTCTGCTCTATACATACTGCTGTGTGTCTGATATAATATCTGTACATTTATGAGTTTGCTTCTGTATGATGCTGTGAATTTTGAGCAAAATTCACTTGCATACAGCAATTCAGTGAGACCAGCTAGTGTAAAATGCTCACAGCACTACACAAGAATTGTGAGAGAGCTTCAGACATACCCTGGGAACTCCACTGCTCATGCCTGGGAACTCCTCTGTCCCTCCCACTTTCTTAAGCTGTCATTTTTAGTTTACAATTGAGCAAATATTAAGTGTAATGTAATTTGTAAAAGATATTCTAAAATATAGAAAGTATGATCCTAATTTGCTGAAGTAACACATAAACTTTCAAAACATAATAAGAATTTGTAAAACCACTGCTAGATCTAAATCTAAATGTATTAAAGGCTAAAAGAGAAAGTGCAAAACTAAAGCGCAAACTGTATTAAAACAGAAAATACAAAATTAGTAGTGTTAATTAATATAACATACAAAGCCCAAAGTGTAAGTGTAACAAAACTCTCATACCATGCTGTGTTATATTGGCACAGGGAGATCTAACAGTGCTGGAGGGTTCCGCCCTTTTTTTTTTTTAACATTCAGTGAGTTGAGCTTTTGTGAAGTCTGCACTACAATTTTTTTCCAAGCAGGAGAATCTTTTATCATCAGGACCTAAGGGACCGATGGTCAAAGTTTTCCGCCAAAAATGTTAAAAACCACGTTTAGCCTCATTTGGACAGTCTTGGTGCAGTTATCAATGAAAATAGGCTGTCCCTGCGAGTAACCAGCTTTCTTTCATAGAAATAATGAGTGCTCTCTGCTTTGTAAGAGGTTGCAATGGGGGACACAGGGTATATTTAAAATGTAATATTACACCGAATACAAATCAAAATATGCTGTTTTTAAGGCACTGTGTGGTCTATTTATTTTGGTGCGAGTGGACATGATCCGATATAGTGGATCATGTCCGCTGCACATCGATAAATTCCGTGTGTCAATTTTCTGTCTTCCGCATCAGAACGGAGCTTGATAAATATGCCCTTGTACCTTAAAATTGCTTGCATGCTGCGCACATTTGGAAAATAGAAGTACATTTTAGAGTTGTTTAAATTTGCATGCTGTGTCTGAATCCTGGAAGTTTAACATCCCTGTAATACTACATCTTATATCACCATCTTCAACTAAGTGTGAATTGCCAACTGTCAATTATGGTTTGGTGAAGTCAATAATTAGCTGGTTTAACATTGAATGACAAATGACATCATTAACTGTGTAGTCTGTCATCAGCCAGCTGTACACGTGGATTAATGATTCTGCGATTACTTAGTAGTGACAAAACTTATTCATTCATTTTTATTTTTACCCTAAGGACATAAACTGATCTTGGGAAGTCTGGATCTACCACATGGAGAGATGTATAGTAATATTTGGTGTAAAATAACAAAAAAGACAAGATTTATGTGTGTCTAGCCTTTCTTTCATAGACGCTGACCCATAGTTTTTATTGCTACATAGTTTTGGTAAGGAATTCCACAGCTTACATAAAAAATCATTCACAGTTTATTCAAACCTAAGTAAGGACAAACTTACGTGTTCTCATTAATCACTATCTATTAATGGAAAACATTACAATTTCAAGTGAACAATTCTCTCATGAGTGTCTTCTAGACTCAATCAGTGTTCAGTAGGATTTAATGTAAACAGACGTAGTGTAACATGAATGTGAAGCCTTGAGTGATTGGTTCCTGATGTATTTTTTGCTTCAGATAGAAATTTGAGAGATGCTTGTCGATAAACTTGTGTAATATATGTGCTTTTAAGTTGACTGTATATTTATCAAACTGCACTATGATCAGAGTATTATCAATTCCCTTTGTCCCAGTCAGAAGTTAAAATTATGAATAGTGAAAAAAAAATGTGCATTTATCTATCTATATTTCATTCGTCAGCTGTAAATATGAAAAGGGATTTTCTGCCTTGTGCTTTTTTTATTGGATTGAGTATTCCTTAGACCCCTTTTGTATTCTGAGTTGCAATGTAATACATTATGGCACATACATTAAATAATTCTGTTTTCAGATACCTGCCAGTGCCTTCCATTTTACAGCTTGGGATTAGATATGTATTATAGCATTTCACAGCCTAGTAAATATGATCCAAACCCTTAAAAACTTTCTTTATGAAAGATATATTGTCTGTGGTATATTTTTAAGCATTTCATTAGAGAGACATAATCATTAAAAAAGATCATAGATGGACTTGTAATTAAAGTTGATTGAATAAATTCTAATCTTAAACTTTATTTTAGACATGTGTATTCTAATTCAAGCAAGTGCAAAAATACCTAATGTTGCTGTATCCTAATGAAATAGCAAAACAAGCAACCCTTTTAAGAATATACAAGTTCAAATAACACAAAAATTGGGTTGCTTCATTCATTCATGTGGTTTAAACTGTTACTGTAAAGCAGGGATGGTGAACCTTGGCACTCCTGATGTTTACGAACTACATTACCCATGATGCTTAGGTACTCTGAAGTCCAGTTGAGCATCATGGGAAATGTAGTTCTGAAACATTTGGAGGGCCAAGGTTCCCCATCCCTGCATTGAAGGGAAAAGGCTATTTTGCAGAAGGTAGAGGCTTCAGGCCCCTTTTATTAAGCTGAGTTCTTAAGGCTGCACTACTTAACCTCTCTGTCACGTAAAGTGTGTCGCATTTCAATCATCCTGGTCTGATCAGGATGTATGAAATGATTGAAAGCCCCTGCTCGTGGGTGATTGGTTGCTCTCGAACAGGAAGCAGCATTGCACAAGCATTGGCTTGTGCAATGTAAATGCAGGCAAAACCTCCGGTGATGTGTGTCCGCCTGCTCAGAGCAGGTGAACAGGGTTATGGAGCCGCGGTCTTTAGACCGCTGCTTCATAACTGCTGTTTCTGGCGAGCCTGCAGGCTCGCCAGATACACAGGCCCTCAAGCTCCATTCGGAGCTTGATAGATAGGCCCCTTTGTCTTAATCAACATTAACATACCAGTAGTTTATTACTGATTAACACTTTTGAAATTTGAAAAGATTTTGAAGCATTTATTTTGTTAAATGTTTTGCAGTTCAGTGATTAATGGCTGATGTACAGTATATATTCTGCATATACAATAACATTGACTCAAAGGGACAGTAAAGTCAAAATTACTTTTTCATGATTCAGATGGAGCATGCAATTTGAAACAACTTTCCAATTTACTTCTATTCTTCCTGGTATCCTTTGTTGAAGGTAGGCTCAGGATCATTAATGCACATCTGGTAGCTAGCTGCTGATTAGCGGCTGCACATATATGCACCTTGTCATTGGCTCACCCAGTGTGATACCTAGGTAGGTGTCTGGAGCACTACATGGCAGGAAATAGTGCTACGATCTATTGCTCTTGCAAGACATGTGCATGCTCCTGAGCTTACATTCCTGCTTTTCAACAAAAAGATACAGTAGAAAACAATTTAGTAACAGAAGTAAATTAGAAAGTTGCTTAAAAATTGCATGCTCTTTTTTGAATCATGAAAGGAACATTTTGAATTTCATATCCCTTTAATAATGTTTTGATAAAGATATGAATAGTTTTTAGTGTGTCATGCTTAAAAGGACATTGTACACTAGATTGTTATTTTCATAAATGTTTTGTAGATGATCCATTTATATAGCTCATCTGTGAGTGTTTTTGTAACAATGTATAGTTTTGCTTATTTTTAAATAACATTGTGCTGATTTTCAGACTCCTAACCAAGCCCCAAAGTTTTAGAAGTAGACTGTTGTCTACTTATTCCAGCTTGCTCCTGTTAGTGTAAAGGGTCTTTTCATATGCAGGGGGGGGTGGTTTCTGTTCTTTTTTGCTTTGCAGCCCATTTCAGTGGGTGCCCCAGCCTAACCTTTTCAACAATGCTAAACGGAGAGCTTCTAAGTAAGCTTTTAAAAGGTTTTATACTGGATTTTTAGATCAGTATCTGTGCATATTATTCTTTATAGTAGTGTCTATTGCATGCAATTATATGAAAATTGGTCTATACTGTCCCTTTAAGAACAGTTATATTTTTAATTGTATGTTCCTATTAATAAAAATATTTCACTTACAATCAAGAATGGAGGACCATGCTGGTACACAAACTGATCAAAGCACCGTCTTATCATCCAGAGCACATAGCTCTTGAGTTATGGTATCTCTCTTCACTGGCATCTGATGAAAGATGTTAAAGATGTGGTCATTATGATCCATTAACTATGTGATCCATATCAGAAAGACATCCATAATAGTTTACAGCCAAAGTTCCCTCGTTTAAACATTTTAATATGAAAAAAATGTCTCATCTGTCAGTACTCATATGCTTTCAAAATGACTTTATGTACCTCCTAAATAAACATTTTAGCATATATTACTGTTCCTCATAATTAAGCAGAATAAAGTAAATCTGAAACATCCAGAGCTACAAAATATGATAATCTTTTTAAGAGATTTATACCTCATTCAGGACTATTAATAAAATATTTAGACCCCTGGTGTTTTGAAATATTTAAAATAACCTTGTCTTTGTGATTAATGGATTCTAGCAAAGGTATGGATTTCATAGGTATGTGAAGAGGATATTTCTCTAAACTATATATCAAGCTAATTTAGTCTTCAAAGGCTTACTGGGGTCAGATGCAGTAAGACATTATATCAATTATCATTTTCAACTCACATCACCAAGCTGTTCCCAGCATGAAACATTTACACTTTCTTATCTGCCAGTTACATACAGAAGAAAACAGTTTACTTCGCTTTAGTATCTTGATTTATTGAACTTTTGTGAATGACCATCATTAATTGACAATTTAATAAAGCTTAAAAAATATTATTATTATTATTATTATTATTATTATTATTACAGAACTTTGGATTTTTTTTAGATATAAATGGATAATAAACTTTTTTTTTAAAAAAACCTTGGTGGTTTAAACCCTCAAATTCTTCAGAATTCCTACAAAGTAATCAACCATAAGAATAGTTAAGGTCTGACTTAGACCTTAACTAAAGATAAGATAAATATCTTATCTTTAGGACAATCATATTATATGAGTATCATGATAGACATAAGGTGTGACTGTAAGGCATATTGAACATATTAAATGTAAGACAATTTTTAAACGAGTAAGATGTAATAAAGAAACCTGATGGTGGACTCTAACTAGTGCTACCTATGTTGTAATACATGTAAATAAGATGCCCTTTCTTTTTAACAGATAAATCATACAGTAACTTACAACACAAGCTAACATCTGTGAAATAACAAGATCAAGAGCTAATTATCGATAAAGAAATTAATATCGCATTCCCTGTTCATCCCACAAGGAATTTCTAGTTTTTAATTGAAGAATCCAAAAGATTTATTTTCTTTCTAATATTTTATACCTATTGCCTCCTCTTGGGGCACAATAGCTAGATCTATAATCTGGATAGTGAGGTCTGCTATATTGGTGAAATGTTCACCATTAAAATGAGTGGCTATAGCCGACTCTTTTACGCAATTCTTAATATCCCTCGAGTGCTCTCTAAATCTCTTTCTGACCTCTCTTGAGGTTTGGCCAACGTATTGGCACTGATAGATGTTGCAAGTGAGTAGATAAACTGCAAAGGTACTGCCACAATTTGCATAAAAATCAATGTTGTGACTCTGTTTAGTAAAACTACTAACAAATTGTTTTCCTGGACCAATACAGACACACATATTGCAATTCCTACTCATGCATTTAAAATTACCTTGTTTCTTAAGCCACATGGAACCTGTCATCTTTGATGTTCTTATAACATTACTGGGGGAAAAACTTCTGGCTAAAGTCTTTGGTTTTTTAGATACAAATTTACACTTTTCAATTAAAGGTGCCAGTACTTCATCCCCTTTAAGTACATGAAGATGTTTCCTGAGTATTTTAACTATTTCAGTATATTAACCAGTAAATTCTGTTGTGAAGACTATAGATTCATTATAAGTGTCATCTTTGGCTGGACTAATATTTTCAATAGTGTTGTATTGCTTAATTTCATATCAACATTTTTCTAATTTATGTTCATTATATCCCCTAGTAATTAATCTATTTTTCAGGTCTAAAGATTGTTTTTCATAGATTTCTAATGAACGTGTATTTCTTTTTAGCCTTATAAATTGTCCTCTGGGGATAGCTTTGATAAGGTGGCTGGGATGTTGTGAACTAGCATGTAGTATCGTATTACCGGCTGTGGGCTTACGAAAGGTTTTTGTAACAATATTATTGTCACAAATCTGTAAAGTTAGATCTAAGTAGCTCACTTCTATGGGGTCAAATACTCCAGTGAATCTTAGATTCATGTAATTATTATCCAAAAATTTGATGAACTCCTTGAACAATGTTTCATTAAAAGATTTTTTCATAATGATCAGAAGATCATCTATGTACCTAACAAATAATAAAATAGCTTCCAACCATGGATTTAGAGTACTGTAAATGTATGATTGCTCCCACCAAGAAACATATAAATTTTCAAAGGCCGGGGCAAATTTAGCCCCCATGACAGTCCCACAAATTTGGCGGTAGAAACAACCATCATGCATAAAATAATTATGCGAGAGCAGAAATCTCAAAACATCACCTATGTATTTTTTAGTTTCATATTCCAAACTTAATTCCCTCTCCAGAAAAAATTCTACTGCCTCTATGCCTTGTGAACCTTGGCGACATGGTAAAAGATAGGAATTAAAGGATTTTGTGGGACCAAAGTCTCTATATCAGAGTCTCTAAGTACTCCTAAGCGTATTCATTCAAATACCAGTTTTTTAAGCTCTTCTTTAAATTTTAAAGTAGGGTTATCTTTAAGCTTCTGATAAACTTTGTTATCAGATAATTGTTTCTGAGCTTCGGAAAAATAATACTCTTTATCTAGGACAAAAATTCTGCCCCCCTTGTCTGAGTTTCTAATTACTATATTATCGTTGTTTTTGAGAGACTTAATAGCCTTGCGTTCTCTGAGACTCAGAATTTGGGGGACTGCACGGGTGTCTAGATGGCCTTCCAATTTTAGTTTGACAAGGACCTCACCCACCCCCCAGGAAGACCCATTGTTTCTGGGGTGGGGTCTTTGTTTGTGCCTTTGGGGGCATGGTTAGATAGTATATTGCAGCCCTTGGCCACTAAGCAGCTGTCATATCTTAAAGATAGCTCTCATCTTTTTTTACGTACTTTACAAACTGCAGTCTGGGAACCAAATTTTACGTGGCTTGTTGTTGATATTTCCTCTCTTTATACCTAAATACCTCAACACCTAGGTATAGAGGCAGTAGAATTTTTTCTGGAGAGGGAATTAAGTTTGGAATATGAAACTAAAAAATACATAGGTGATGTTTTGAGATTTCTGCTCTCGCATAATTATTTCATGCATGATGGTAGTTTCTACCGCCAAATTTGTGGGACGGCCATGGGGGCTAAATTTGCCCCGGCCTTCGCAAATTTATATGTTTCTTGGTGGGAGCCATCATACATTTACAGTACTCTAAATCCATGGTTGGAAGCTATTTTATTATTTGTTAGGTACATAGATGATCTTCTGATCATTATGAAAAAATCTTTTAATGAAACATTGTTCAAGGAGTTCATCAAATTTTTGGATAATAATTACATGAATCTAAGATTCACTGGAGTATTTGACCCCATAGAAGTGAGCTACTTAGATCTAACTTTACAGATTTGTGACAATAATATTGTTACAAAAACCTTTCGTAAGCCCACAGCCGGTAATACGATACTACATGCTAGTTCACAACATCCCAGCCACCTTATCTAAGCTACCCCCAGAGGACAATTTATAAGGCTAAAAAGAAATACATGTTCATTAGAAATCTATGAAAAACAATCTTTAGACCTGAAAAATAGATTAATTACTAGGGGATATAATGAACATAAATTAGAAAAATGTCAAAATGAAATTAAGCAATACAACACTATTGAAAATATTAGTCCAACACTTATAATGAATCTATAGTCTTCACAACAGAATTTACTGGTCAATATACTGAAATAGTTAAAATACTCAGGAAACATCTTCATGTACTTAAAGGACCAGTCAACACAGTAGATTTACATAATCAACAAATGCAGGATAACAAGACAATGCAATAACACTTAATCTGAACTTCAAATGAGTAGTAGATTTTTTTTCTGACAATTTTAAAAGTTATGTCTTTTTCCACTCCCTCTGTACCATGTGACAGCCATGAGCCAATCACAAATGCATACACGTACCATGTGACAGCCATCAGCCATTCACAAATGCATACACACTTATTCTTGCACATGCTCAGTAGGAGCTGGTGACTCAACAAGTTTAAATATAAAAATACTGTGCACATTTAGTTAATGGAAGTAAATTGGAAAGTTGTTTAAAATGGCATGCTCTTTATGAATAGTGAAAGTTTAATTTTGATTGAGTGTCCCTTTAAAGGGGATGAAGTACTGGCACCTTTAATTGAAAAGTGTAAATTTGTATCTAAAAAAACAAAGATTTTAGCCAGAAGTCTTTCCCCCAGTAATGTTATAAGAACATCAAAGATGACAGGTTCCATGTGGCTTAAGAAACAAGGTAATTTTAAATGCATGAGTAGGAATTGCAATATGTGTGTCTGTATTGGTCCAGGAAAACAATTTGTTAGTAGTTTTACTAAACAGAGTCACAACATTGATTTTTATGCAAATTGTGGCAGTGCCTTTGCAGTTTAACTACTCACTTACAACATCTGTCAGTGCCAATACGTTGGCCAAACCTCAAGAGAGGTCAGAAAGAGATTTAGAGAGCACTCGAGGGATATTAAGAATTGCGTAAAAGAGTCATCTATAGCCACTCATTTTAATGGTGAACATTTCACCAATATAGCAGACCTCACTATCCAGATTATAGATCTAGCTATTGTGCCCCCAAGAGGAGGCAATAGGTATAAAATATTAGAAAGAAAATAAATCTTTTGGATTCTTCAATTGAAAACTAGAAATTCCTTGTGGGATGAACAGGGAATGCAACATTAATTTCTTTATCGATAATTAGCTCTTGGTCTTGTTATTTCACAGATGTTAGCTTGTGTTGTAAGTTACTGTATGATTTATCTGTTAAAAAGAATGGCCATCTTATTTATATGTATTACAACATAGGTAGCACTAGTTAGAGTCCACCATCTAGTTTCTTTACTACATCTTACTCGTTTAAAAATTGTCTTGCATTTAATATGTTCAATATGCCTTATAGTAACAATGTTGCACCTTATGTCTATCATGATACTCATATAATATGATTGTCCTAAAGATAAGATATTTTCTATTTAGGGTTATTCACTAAGTTCATCCATTATCTGATAATTATATTTTCCAGTTACCCTTGTAGACCGTAGGTTAAATTCATTCATCATTATCTTTTTTTTTTTTTTAAATAAATGTTTTTATTGAATTTTCCATTTTTTTTTATACAGAAGAGAAAAACAAATTCTCTGATAACACGAATACAGTGCAACTTTTATAAAACATAAACATAGTTGGCACAGCCTATTAGCCCTTAAAGGGACACTGAACCCAAATTTTTTCTTTCATGATTCAGATAGAGCATGCAATTTTAAGCCACCTTCTAATTTATTCCTATTATCAATTTTTCTTCATTCTCTTGCTATCTTTATTTTAAAAAGAAGACATCTAAACTTTTTTTTTAATTCAGAACTATGGACAGCACTTTTTTATTGGTGGATGAGTTTATCCACCAATCAGCAAGAACAACCCAGGTTGATCACCAAAATGGGCCGGCATCTAAACTTACTTTCTTGCATTTCAAATAAAGATACCAAGAGAATGAAGAAAATTTGATAATAGGAGTAAATTAGAAAGTTGCTTAAAATGTCATGCTCTATATGAATCACAAAAGAAAAACTTTGGGTACAGTGTCCCTTTAAGTAAAGAAACCTCTCGCAAAATGAATGACAGTATATTTCCTTAAAAATGGTGCAATTACAATGCATCTGTCCAAAACCTTTAATTAATATTAGCAGGATCTAGTTCCCACAGGAATATGACCTCTAGTATAAAATCTTTTTTTCCTAGATAACTGTAGTGCATTTTTTCCAGCTTTGGGACCATAGTAACCTCTGAAATCCATTGTGTTAGGCTTGGAACCTCTTGTTTTTTCCACAACCTAGGAATCAATCTTTTCGCACAGCTTAACATGCAAGATAGTAATTTCCCCCTGTAAACACAGCCTAGATTAGGTATCTGGTTCAGCAGAACTACTGTAGGGTTCAATGTGATATTACATTTTATTTTATCTTTTATATATGCAGTAATCTGGTCCCAGAATGCTTTCAGTTTGGGACACGACCACCAAATATGGGTCATGGTCCCTATTTCTCCGCAGTGTCTCCAGCATAGAGGAGACGCTGGCGGAAAAATCTTACATAACCTGTGTGGGGTAAGATACCACCTGGACAGTATCTTATAGTTTAGTTCTACTAAGGTGAGTGAAATGGAAGACTTTCTAGTAGAGGAGAATGAGTGACACCATTGTTTTTCAGTAAATTCCATTTGCATCTCTCGCTCCCATTGCTTCGTGTAGGACGGTGATGTATTAGGAGTTTTTTACTCAGTATAGTGTAGATCAAAGAGACATGTGATCTTAATATATTAGTTGTTGTACATAGTTTCTCAAAAGGTGTAAGGGGTCTTAAAAGATCATGTTTTTGTATATCAGTCATAACTGAGTGTCTAGATTGCAGGTATATATACCATTTGTCAAAAGGTGGCCCTATTTCCTCTTTTAGGTCATGTTGACTCTTGAACATTCCATTTTGTGTTAGTATATGTATAGGAACATTTTTGTAAGTAGAGGGAGAGTCCACCAACCCCTCCAACTTATCTGGGAAGAAGTATGGGTTTTGAAATAGGGGGGATAAAGGAGAGACCGCTGTGGAAAGGCTGTTTTGTTCTTTAAGTATCTTATCCCAGGCATCTAGTGTGGCTTTTATTAATATATTGGTCCCTGCACGAGTCGGTCTGTGTTTTTTCAATAACCAGGGCAGATTAGATAAATTTGGTGTGTCTGCTAGCTGAGATTCCATCTCAACCCATGGTTTCGATGGACTATTATAACACCATGCTACTATTCGCGCTAGTAGGGATGCTATATAATAATTTCTAAGGATCGGGACACTCAGTCCCCCATCCTCTTTAGCCAGGTATAAATTCTTTCTCGCCACTCTCGGTCTACTATACGACCAAATAAATTACTCTATTAATTTTTGATGTGTATTAAAGAAGTGTTGGGGTATACCTATGGGCAACGTTTGGAATAGGTAGAGGTATTTGGGTATTATAGACATTTTGATCGCATTTATGCGACCCATCCATGACAGATGTCCCTGTTTATGCCACGTGTTTAACAGTTGGCTTACTCCCGTGTATAACGATACAAAATTTTTATTATATATCTCCGACGGTTTATCTGGGATAATCGTCCCAAGGTATCTGACCGATTCGACTACGTCAAATTGTGTATGTGCGGTAAGGTATTGGGTAGTTGACTTGTTTAGATTGAGGGGCATCAACATGGACTTGTCCAGATTAATTGAAAAATTTGAGACCTGCTTATATTCCTGGAAAATTTCTAGTAAGGGGGGAATTGAGGACTTCGGTTCTGTCAGTGTGAATATAATGTCGTCTGCGAAAAATAAGCACTTCTGAGTGTGTGGGCCATATGTGAAACCTTTGATATCGGGATGTGTGCTGACCATAGTCGCAAGAATTTCTACAGTTAAAATAAATAGTAGGGGTGAGAGGGGACACCCCTGTCTCGTACCATTCCTAATTGGGAAACTATGCGATTGAGTGCCATTGGCTATTACTTTAGCTGAGGGAATTGTGTACAGGGCTTTAATCCTATTTATAAATCTACAGGGGAAGTTGAATTTCGTCATTGTCGCCCACGTGAAATCCCAGTCGACTCTGTCAAATGCCTTTTCGGCGTCCGTGGAAAGGAATGTCATAGGGGTGTTGTTGTCAGTCGTGTCTTGTAGTGCATGCAGTATTCTAGTGGTGTTGTCTTTTGCTTCTCGTCCTTGTACAAACCCTACCTGGTCGGTGTGAACAATTTGGGGGAGTATATTATTTAGTCTTGTGGCTAGCAGTTTTGCATATATTTTCATATCTATATTGATTAGGGAAATTGGCCGATAATTTTGGACTTTGTCGTCCGTCTGATTTCCCTGGTTTTGGGATTACTGTAATGGATGCTTCTAATAATGATTGGGAAAATTTTGAGCCCTTATCTATATCTTGGTAGAGTGTTAAGAGTTGTTTGCCTAAATGGGATTTATATAATTGATAAAATTTAGATGTGAGACCATCTGGGCCCGGTGCCTTACCTGTTGGTAATAATTTAATTGTGTCTAAAACCTCTTGTAGGGTAATGGGGGTTTCTATATATTCCCTGTCTGTGTCGGTCATCGTTGGAACCTGTATTCTAGTAAGATAGTTTTGTATTAATTCTAGTTTATTAGAGGTATCGTGTGTGTTTAGGTTATATAAAGACCGATAGTAGTCTGCAAAACTTTCAGCGATAGTATCATTTTGGTTCTGGGGAGTGCCATCTTGACCGCGTAGCATGCAAATGTATGCTCATAATTTTTTATTTTTTTAATGATCTAGCTAGCATTTTCCCCGCTTTATTGCTCTCAATAAAAATTTTAGCTTTAGTGGTCAATGCCCATAGGTGTGCGTTGTGAGTTAAGTGCACATTTAGTGCTTTCCTGGCCGTGTTTAAAACCGTCAATTTCTGGGGTGATTTTGGATCGGATTTGTGTGCTGTTTCCGCTTTTTTTAAGTCATCTATAAGAGCGAGATATGCTGTGGACCTCTGCTTACGGAGCCTATGTGTGTGTTGAATTATTTCTCCTCTGTTCGTGCATTTAAATGCTTCCCAATTGTTGGTTGCTGATGTAACCATTGGGTCATTGTGTTGGAAAAATTCCTCTGTGCGTTTGTCGATTGTCTCCACTACCGTGGGGTCAGTAAATATATTGTCGTTAAGTTTCCAGTTATTTTTAGGCTTGGGTTTAGAGGCCCATGTAAAAGATGTTATAATCATACTATGGTCCGACCATGTGGTATGTAATATCTTGGAATGTTTAAGGTTTGTGAGCATACTTTGAGAACATAGGATATAGACTATTCTAGAATAGCTACGCTGGGGGTTGGAGAAAAATGTCAAATCTTTGGTCTCTGGGTGAACCAGTCTCCAGGTATCAAATAGTGTGGGGATCTGGAGTGTCGTGTAGTTAGTTTTAATATGTCTAATGGGGATGTAAAATTTCCCTGATGAGGTGTCAAGGGAAGGACATATTGGGAAATTCAAATAACCACCCAGAAATATTGACCCCTTTGCAATATCTAGAAGAGATCTCGTGACTAATCTGAAAAAAGGAGGCACGGCCTATTGGGTGCATATATATTAGCAATGGAGACAGGCCTATTGTACAATAATCCCACTAAGATTAAGATCCTTCCTTCTTTATCTCGATAGCTGTCTAGTAACTCAAAGGGTATTCCATGTCTAATGGAGATGCATACCCCATTTTTGCCATCTAAGCCTGAACTGAGAAAGTGTTAGGTATAATATCTGTTAGAGATAGTAGGTTCCTTGTGTCTTCTGAAATGGGTTTCTTGAGTCAGTATAATGTCTATCTTTTTCTTAAAAAAATCATGAAATTCTATGGATCGCTTTTCTGCCGACAAAAACCCTTAACATTTTGTGTTGCGATCGCAAACTCTCCTAAGATGTTCGTGGCTGTCATGTTTATCCACGTTATGTAGATAGGTAGTTATGCTTGGGCTGAGGTCGTGTAATCTGTCCTATCTGGTGGTTGCGCTCGTACAAATAATGGAAATTAAACTGTTAATGAGATGAAGCGTGTGTGTTTAAGTGTTTGTGAAGTGGATGTGGGGGTGTTTGTGTTGTAATTAAGTATGAATACGTGTGACTATGTTTTAATGTACTAACTAAGTAAACTACTATTTGTCAAAATGAGAAAAAAAAAATGAGGAACAAATCACAGAAATAAGGCTGAGTATCATAATCATTATATGTTAGGTCATACGTCTTACCTGTGATATATAGGAACATGAACTAATAAACACATTTCAGTTAACAATCAACAGTGAAGTAACAGTGCATTATTTAAAGGCATCTCTAACATGTATGTGCGGTGAGAAAACATCTAAACTGTCAAGATGTGGTTGCCTGTGTAACGCAGGTATAACTATACCCACATTTTTCAAACGTTTAGCCCCCCATATAGTTATTATGCCAACTGGCATCTTTCTGGAAAACAGCTATAAGTTTTTAACTAGAAATTTTAAACTAGACTCTTCGGCTTTTGTACCGTTTAACGTTTGGAGGGAGAGTACTTCCCCGTTTGCTGCTTTCACGCTGGGGTTCAAAAGCAGCAGATTATTAACTGTTGCGGGGGTATAAAATCATAAGACATGAAAACAGTTCAAGTATAGGAGCAATCCCCTGATCACTCAAGTGAAAGCAATGTATGTGTATGTCTTCTTAGGTTAGTTCTTACCCAACTCTTTAGCTTGTCAGCGGTGTTCTTGATTACCACAAGGATCAGTTATATATCGTTTTGTTGAAGATTGCCAATTTTTGCGTTGCCCTTTAGGGGGCTGCACCTCTTCCTGGTGTTGTTGCAGAGCTTCTGATCTACCAAGTGCTGGGGTAGAAATCCCAATTTGTTTGCAAAATTGTGATGTGTTGAAAGGGTCTTTGCATTCGTATCGACGTCCTTCTTTCTGAACGATCAGAGACACTGGAAACCCCCACCTGTAGGGGATCTTTAAGCTACGTAAGTGTGCAGTCAGCCCATTATAAGTTTTCCTCTGCTGTAGCGTGCGAAAGGAAAGATCTTGGAATATTTGGATCTTTGATCCTTGGTGGATTAGGTGGGATTGCCTTCTGGCAATAGATAGAATCGTCTCCTTGTCCTGGTAGCTTAGAAAACACACTATAATGTCCCTGGGAGGCTGATCGCCTTGCGGCTTCGGTCTTAAAGAGCGATGTGCCCTTTCTAGTGGGATGTGTCGGTCTTCTACGTGATCTGACGAGAGTAGCATTCCCTGAAACAGACCTTGTAGGAAATCTTTTATCTCTGCACCTTGGACCTCTTCTGGAATGCCTCTAAATCTTAAATTACAATGTCTCGTTCTATTTTCGAGGTCATCCAGCTTATTTTCTAAATCCTTTATGAGGCTGTCATGCTGGGACACTGTGTGGGTTATCTCTGACATATTGGTGCAGATATATTCATGGTCTCCCTCTAGTATTTCTACTCTGGCCCCTAAGTCAGTGATGTCCTTTTTGAGGTCAGCACCACATTCTTGTTTGATACAGCTTTTCACTTGATCTATCAGCGTTACTATATCTTTAAGGGTGGCTGGTTGATCTGTTTCTCTGTCTTTAACAGATTGTGGTGATTTTGGGGAGCCGGGCTGAGAGCTAGTATGTTGCTCTTCTTCTTCTTCCTCTGCTAGAGAGTGTTGTGGGGATTTTCTCTTTTCTGAGTTTTTAAAAAAATTTGAGACCGCATTCTGTGTGGTGCTGTTTCCTTTTAATTGCTTGTCCGGTTTAGGCGGTTTGCGTAATGCCATCTTGAGTTCTGGTTTGTGATGACTCACTGTGTGTATATTTAAAAGAAGCTAAAGTAGCCTTTGTTACGCTAATTAGACTTAAGTTAGGATCAGTATAAGGATCAGTATAACAGTCCTGTGACAACGCTAATAATCTCTGTCAATAAGGTCGGGAGAAAGGTCCCCTGTATCTCCGTTAAATAAAAAGCTTAAAGCTTAAAGCAGTGCTCAGATATATACTGTTTGCCCGTCCTGAGTATTTATGACCCTCTTGAGAACACACTATTAAGAGCTTCTGAATGCCCCTCTGTTTGTGCTATACGTTTAGTGTGGGACTCTATTTATGCCCGGAGCTTTGACTTGTGGGTCTTTATATAATCAGTGCATCGCACGATGACAGCATGGCGGCTTATATGCCGTACTCACGATTGACTGTTGGAGCCGAGGAGCATCGACATCGGGAGTCTCTTAGTTGCGCCCTGAAGGGAATGAGTACCCGATCTCCATACTGCAGGTTCTGTGAGAGAATGAGGGTGTAATCGGCTTTGCCGCATGGTCTCAAGTACCTGCTATAGCTTGGCGCATCTGCTTAGGCCTTATAATTTTTGTAGCCAGGCCTTTTGTATTCTGTGTCCGAAATTGCCGGTTCAAACTAGCCCAAGTAGTTCCTGAGGTCTTTAGCTTTCCGGATCACACTCTTGATAATAGCTTGCAGACGCATGACCTGTTCTGCTAAAGAAAGCCTTATCTCTGTGTAAGGAGCTCTAATAACTCGTAACCATCTTGGATGCCTGCAGGCTCCGCCCTCTCTCATCATTATCTTTTATCTTTTCTAAGGGTTTTTTATCCTAGACTTGTGTGCTCATTTATATGGTTTTTGTAATTTTACACGAAAAATTGCGTATAACATATGGCTTTTACCAACTTCTGCTAATATATATATATTTTTGTATATGCTCTGTGCTGTTTTTAACTTTTTTCGTTAAGTCACAATATTTTAGTGATTGATTCAGGTCACTCTAGGGTTAATTATTTTACCGTTTAGGGGTATAAGTAGCACAGTTCTTTATGCATGTATCACGTCTATGAGTAAGCACCTGTAGGGGGCGCAAAACGCATCAGACACCTGTCACCGTCCATTACACCTGCCTGTCTGTAAGTTTTCTTTCACTGATACCATTCATGTATTTTTGTTTGTGATTTTGTTTGCAAACTTTTGCTTTTTTCACATTAAACATAGATATTTGCACAGCACTGGTCTGCAGCGCCTACATTTTTTCATCCTGCGGTCCACCCATTAAGTGGGCCCTGGGGAGAACTCTGCAATTTTTACCTTGGAAGCTGTGTATCGTATTAAGGGGAGTTCACCAATACTCTTTATGGGGAGGCACTTACTTTATAAAAAGTAAACTAAGCTGATGATTTCTCTCTAAGTCAGCGAGTTTATGAGAATCTGGCCCTAACACTGGTATTAGTGCTATTGCAGCGCTAAGGGGCCAATTTATCAAGTGTCTGGCGTACATGATCCGCTGTAGCGATTAATGTCCGCCAGACATTGATAAATGTCGACAGCATACACTGGCTCGCACGGAAACAGGGGTATACGGCCCCATTCCGGCCGTGATAAATCGTCCCCTTAGCAGTTAATGTGATTGTGACAAAGCCACTAAAAAGAGACTCTACAAAAATGTGCTGCAATTTTTTTTTTATTACCTCCATTAAAGTGGTTTACATAGCCAAAACAAGGAATATATATATAATTATATTTTATATTAGTAATACACATGAATATGGTTGGCAGCATCTCCACAGTTTTCTTACCATAAACCTTCACAAAAGTCTCTCAAGAATTTTATTTCCAACATTTTGCCTGTAATAGAAATACATTTTATCTAAGAACATATCAGGCTGGGTGGGCCAATTGGCTCTTATCTGCTATCATAGCTTTGTTTCTACATGTTAACATATGCCTAAATAAGCAAACAAAATGTTTGGAGTTTATGTCAGTGTATTTACACGTTTGTCTGGTTTATATAACTGTTTACGTTGGCATGGGTACACTGCTTCACCGCTGTCATTTATCTTTATATTTTGCATTTACAGTCACAGTATGCTATGGGATTATTCTGTCCATTCTTCTGGTCACTGCTCTAACTACAATGCTAATAGCATAGACTCGTCATGTTGCAATTTCATTAACAAATGCAAAGTCCAATATTTGCATCAGTTTTAAAATAATATATTAAAAAAACTACTTTGTCTATATACACGTAAATCATAGAGAAATCTTTTTAGTTTTTTTTTTTTTAAATATACAAAAGCGGTGAAGCGATATCCACACCCGCCCCAAAATTTTATTCAATAACACACATTTTAAACAGAGTAAGCTGTCAGGATGTGGTTATCAAATTGAAGAAGGATAAAGCTATGCATGCAAAAGCATTATACTGACATCTATGTATTGTTTGCAGAGTAATGTATAATTTATAGGTTTCGGGTTCATAATTTTTACAATGAACAATAATTTAACATGTTTAAGACATTCTTTTTAAATATACTATACAAACTGGGTTCCCATGGTTCTTTAAACATTTATTAATTCACATTACTTAAAAATTGCCTTTTGTATTCCTATACTAATGCATGCATACAGTTAGTTGCATTTATGCATAATGCACTGTATACCAGCAATTAAGTACTGCATTGCAAAAAAAAAAAAACACCTAGATTACGAGTTTTGCCCTCACCGCTCACTTACCTACAGCGCTGGTATTACGAGTTTTCAGAAACCCATCGTTAAAAGACAAGAAGTGAGCGTTGATCAAAATTTTGCTCATTACCGCACTCCAATACCAGCGCTGCTTAAGTCAGCGGTGAGCTGGTGTAACATGCTCGTGCACGATTTCCCCATAGGGATCAACAGGGAGAGCCGGCTGAAAAAAAGTCTAACACCTGCCAAAAAGCCGCGTAAAACTCCTTAACGCGGCCCCATTGATTCCTATGGGGAAATAAAATTTATGTCTACACCTAACACCCTAACATGAACCCCGATTCTAAACACCCCTAATCTTACACTTATTAACCCCTAATCTGCCGCCCCTGACATCGCCGACACCTGGATTATATTATTTTATTTTTAAATAATTTTTTTATTGAAGTTAAAGCATATAACATCAAAACAAAGACTCGCCCTAAGGCAAAAGTTACAACAGAGAGAAGAATACATTGTCTATACAAAAGCATTATTGAGAAAATAATATGCACATGCAGCAAGAAAAAATACATTTCAAGTCTGGTTATGAAGATAGACAGTATCTTTGGCGAGAAAAAAAATAGAACTTCATTTTATATTATCAGCGTATGAACTCCACATTCTAGTAAAATATTACCTAAGACCAAAATATCAGCCTGTGGAGGTTTAACATAAGTGTCAGCCACTCTTGGGCCGAGATATATAGAGGGAGGGGGATATTCAGCGGGTAAGCACCGCTATATGTATAGGTAAAGGGGGGTGGGAGGACGGAGCCATATATAAGTGTAAGTAGCATAAGGTACCAGGAGTGGGCCTGAGAGAGCACAAATATAGAGACCGTAGGCCAGGCAGCTAGATTACTAAAAAGATAAATTAGATATGTCTTGGGGAATTTGTCTACTTAGGAATAGATAGTGGGGCGCAGTGGCATCTTGACTCTAGATAGAGTAGCTAAATAGTGGCAGAAGGCTACTCTGTTGATTATAATAGCATTATGCATATAACTAAGTAGTATATCTGTTTGTAAATTATTTGGTGGGTATTATTAGGAGATAGGTATACCCTGCTACACTGGCACACATTAGAAGTAGTAATAGATGCCTTGGGGAATTAGTCTACTTAAGAGTAGGTAGTGGGGCAAAGTGACATCTTAACGCTAGGTGAAGTAGCTAAATAGTGGCTAAAGGCTACTCTGCTGATTAACATAAAATATATAGCATATTTTGCCCGGAAATAAAATAGATAAAACTATGAAAGTACAAGAGATATCTCTTTGTAACAGCTTATATAACACAGGTCAGGGGGAGTATATGGGAATTAAGCTTTCTATCTCGGATATCAGCATTAGTGAAGAGACCCTGAATGGGAGAAATTTCACTAGTTAAACCTTACATGTTAACATGTGTATTAACTGCTTTTTATACACAAAACTTGCATGGAATGTAATTTTAAGGCCCTGTAGAAGTAGACAAAGAGCATAAGACAGTAAATAAGATATTATAGAATAATAAACTGTATATGACTGCACTAACACTGACTTAGTAAGATCTGTTCTGAATAACATATCATTTGAAGCACTACTCAGTGTCCTACAATAAGGAATAAACCAAAACTGTGCCTGGGAGGGGAGTTAATAGTTAAAACATAGCAATAAAGGCTAAGACCATGTCTGAAATGGATAGCTACACTTCTATCAAACCTAATGTATAAACTAAAGCACTAATAAGGGGTTTTGAACACATAACATATACAATAGTCAGTAGAAGTCGAGAACAGTAACATGAGTGTTTTCAGTGTAGAACAGTTCTAATTTACTGTAAGTTAAATCTGTCTGTCACAAATGGGAATATAACTTGTAAACACATATACAGTATAAGCAGTTATAAGTGCTTTAGAAGACAGCAGTAATGAAGGTGTAATCAGCATTTAACTCATACTATGTGAAAATAACATGGTGGATACCTGTGCAAAACTGTAACTAGCATATTTAAAGGAATCCATCAGGAAATGAAGTTAGATCAAATAATAAGCCAAAAACTAACTTTTAAACTGAATGAGAACTAACTTCAATTAAGTAATAGTATGTATATAGATAAGGATCCAGCATATTAAGTATCTTAGCTAAAAGGTAGCTTTACTAAAGAGAAACAGCATTAGTGGGATGTATAATGAGTACTAGGATAAGAGTGTATAAACTTGGTAAATGACAGGTATAGTAAGCTGGACATAATTATCAAGTTTGAACAATTACAATATGCTTACCTTAGTGATACTATGATA